>NW_026898949.1:0-67836 GCF_033153095.1 Gastrolobium bilobum
AACCGTGGGCCCACAACAACCCCATCCTTCACACCACTTGTTCATGCAATTACACCACCGAAATCAGATCCTGCACTTCCATTACCAGCCATTCCTATTCGTAGGCTAACACAGGCTGAAAGACAAGCAAGAAGGGAAAAGAATTTATGTTATAATTGTGACGAAAAATTTGTCATGGGCCACAAATGCAAGGGGAGAGCAACTTTACTTTACCTGGAAGGAATGGATGATGACCCTGACCCTCCGGATGCTGTCTCAACAGTAGATCCACCATAAGCTTCTGAGGTGTCACCTAAGATCAGTTTTAATGCATTATTTGGCACTCACTCATCTCGTTCCTTTCGATTACAAGGATCTATTGTTGGCCATGTAGTCCAAATACTGGTGGATGGGGGAAGTACCCACAATTTCATTACACCAAGAATGTCCCAGTTTCTTAATTTGTTGCTGTTGTCAACAAACCCTTTTAAGGTGCAAGTGGGCAATGGTGACAAACTCATATGTTCTGCAGTTTGTCAGAATATCCCTCTATTGATCCAATCCTATTCCTTCACTGTTGATTTATTCGTTTTTGAATTGAAAGGAGCAGATATCGTTCTTGGTGTCCAATGGCTATCTACCTTAGGTCCTATTCTCACTGACTATAAAGCTCTCACCATGTCTTTTGACTACAATGGCACCAGAGCATTGCTACAGGGAGAGCACTTACTGCAGCATCACCCTCTTTCAACAGCTCAGCTGCATAAATTGGTCACCCAGGATTCAGTAGATGTTTACTTGATGTGCCTCACTACTCATGTTTCGAATGTTGCAGATTCTGAATCCACACCAACATCTCAGGCAATACTACAGCTCTTGGATGCGTTCCAGGATGTATTTACTTCGCCCACTGCTCTACCGCCAACAAGGCACAATGATCACCGTATTATACCCCAACCGAATTCAAAGCCAGTGCAAGTCCGACCATACCGTTACCCACACTTCCAAAAGAATGAGATTGAGAAGTTGGTTAATGAAATGATGCACAATGGTCACATTCGCCACAGCCAGTCCCCTTTCAGCTCTCCTGTACTACTAGTGAAGAAAAAAGATGGCACTTGGCGTTTTTGTGTTGATTACAGGGCCCTGAATACCATTACCATTCGCGACAAATTTCCTATACCAACCATTGACGAGTTGTTGGATGAATTGCATGGGGCCACGATCTTCTCAAAGTTGGACCTCCGTTCAGGATTTCATCAAATCCGAATGGCAACCGAAGACATACACAAGACAGCATTTCACACCCACCATGGCCATTATGAGTTCCTTGTCATGCCATTTGGTCTCTCAAATGCACCATCTACCTTCCAAGCGACTATGAATGAGGTTTCTTCTACCTTTCTTCGTCGTTTTGTGGTGATTTTTTTTGATGATATTTTAATCTACAGCTCGACATTGCACGACCATATAACCCACTTACATGTTGTCTTGTCCACTTTGAGGAGACATTCTTTATATGCCAAATTGTCCAAGTGTCACTTTGAACATGAGACAATTCATTTCTTGGGCCATTTGATTACTGGGAAAGGTGTGTCACCCGATCCACAGAAACTCCAAGCAGTGGCAGCATGGCCTATTCCCACTTCCGTGACTCAAGTGCGCGCTTTCCTTGGGCTGTCTGGATACTACAGACGCTTCATAAAGCATTATGCGGCCATTGCCAGTCCCTTAACGGATCTCCTCACTAAGGATGGTTTCAAATGGTCCCAGGTAGCAGAAGACGCCTTCAATGAGTTGAAAACATTGCTGACTCAAGCCCCTGTATTGTCACTACCCAATTTTCAGGAGCCATTCACAGTAGAAACCGACGCATCCGGCGTGGGCATTGGAGCTGTTTTACTGCAAAAGAATCACCCAATAGCGTTTTATAGCAGGAAACTCTCACCTACGATGCAGGGCAAGTCAACCTACATTAGGGAAATGTTTGCTATCACCTCGGTTGTGGCCAAATGGAGGCAATATTTACTGGGAGTGCCTTTCACCATTTACACTGATCATAAAAGTCTGCACAACCTCATGAATCAGGTGGTCCAGACACCCGAGCAGCAACAATTTCTCTCTAAATTACTGGTCTTCAACTATACAATCCTCCACAAATCAGGCAGAGCCAACAGAGCAGCTGATGCTCTTTCCCGTCTTCCGGATATCACACCAGCCGAAGATCCACCTTTACTTGCAGCATTTACAGGACCTTTGAGTGATTACAAATCCCTGTTACTCACTGAATTACAAAAGGATCCTTATACCTCTGCACTTATACAAGCCATCAGTTCTGACCCATCGTCTCACCCTCAGTGGCGCATTAAAGATCAGCTCCTATTTCACAGAAACCGGATCTTTTTACCTGAAAATTCTACGTTCATTCCTCATTTACTCCAAGATCTGCATTCCTCAGTACAAGGTGGCCATTCTGGAATACGGGGGACATTACTCCGTATCAGCCAAAATTTTACTTGGAAAAGTATCAAGCAAGACGTAACCCATTTTGTCAACCACTGTGAAATATGCCAGAAGATCAAGCCTCCAAATCACTCCCCTTTTGGGTTATTACAGCCAATAGCTCCACCAGAAGACACATGGACTGACTTAGCCATGGACTTTATAACCCACTTACCCCTCTCTTCTGGATTTACTGCAATTCTGGTGGTTATCGACCGTTTCTCAAAAGGAGCCCATTTTTCACCTTTACCAACCCAGTACACAGCAAGTAAGGTTGCATTGGTTTTTTGGCATAATGTGGGTAAGATCCACAGAATGCCCCAATCTATCATCTCTGACCGAGATCCTCTGTTTTTGAGCAATTTCTGGCGAACTCTTTTTCACCTGCAAGGTACAAGCTTGAAATTCAGTTCATCTTATCACCCCCAAACAGATGGAATAACAGAGAGATTAAACAGAAGCCTACAACTTTACCTTCGTGCCTTTGCACATGATTTCCCCTCTGCTTGGTCGAAGCACCTTCCATGGGCCGAATACCACTATAATACGACCAATCATAGCTCTACGGGCATGTCAGCTTACCAGATAATTTTTGGTAAACCTCCACCGAATATGTTGGCATATACTTTGGGTTCTTCGGCAAATGAAGCTGTGGATGCCGAACTGACTTCACGAGCTACCATTCTCAGTAAAGTAAAGGTAAATCTGCTCAGGGCTCAGCAGCACATGAAGGCCACGGCAGATAAAACCCATAAAGACCACACCTTTAATATTGGTGATAAGGTGTTACTGCGTCTTCAACCCTATCGGCAGATCTCCGTGCACAAACGATCTTCCCACAAGCTCAGTCTTCGCTATTATGGCCTGTTCGCCGTACTGGAGCGGGTTGGTCCGGTCGCTTACCGCCTTGATCTACCCACCAGTTCGCGTATTCACCCCGTTTTCCATGTCGCCTTGTTGCGCCCTTTCCGATCTACACAGGACCCTACAGTTCACCCCTTTCCATTATCAGCTGCAGAGTTTCCACCAGTTCACACACCACGCGCAGTAGTTGCTTCCCGCACAATCTGGCGCCACAGTCGCCAAGTTCCACAGGTCCTTGTTCAGTGGGAAGGTCTCAGCCCTGAGGATTCCACTTGGGAAGATGAAGATGACATTCGCGATGGTGTTTTGCCCATTCCAGGCCCTTCTGATTCAAAGAGCACAATGCCCTCTGATGACCTTTCTCTTCAGTCAGACACTGTACCCGACGCAACATCTCGCACCGTTCATTTTCCACCTAACTCAAATGATCCAGTGGCTGGGGAAGGTGCCCCTTTAGTGCGCCTCGAGGACGTGGCGGGTTTTCAACAACAGGGGGATGTTATGTCCAAGCCCAAGCGTAAGCCCAAACGCCCAACATACTTGGAGCAGTATATCAGCTGAGGCAGCCCAATTAGGAATACAATGCGTAGTAGTGATCGTGGGATATTAGTATTATGTAATAGGAGGCCTGAACCTTATTTTTGTTCCTGCATAGTTAATTGGTTGTTATTAATTCTACACTTTTAAAATTGATGTTTAAATAGTAATGGAGAAAAAGCAGAAAAGGCATCTGATTCAGTTGCAACAACTTCTCTCTCTTCTATTTCTCTCTCTCTCTCTAACTCTCCTCCTTCACTGATTCCTCTCCCTAACAGTGAGCTATTATCTTACTTTCTTCCTCAATATGTTATAATTTGCTTCATTATGCATTCTCAGCGTAATTTTTGTGATTAAGAAGCGCGTTTTAAAAGGAATTGAAAAATGAGATTCAGAAATAAGATATCAATAGAACACAAATACATGCAGTAATTGGTATATCACTAAAAAAAAAACAAAAAAAAACTACTAAGCTATGTCAGCTTAGCTCAAAGTAGAGAGAAAGAAATGAAAATCAAGAAAACTGAATAGTGTTTTCATTGAATGAATGAATCTCATACAAGCCAATAGCTATTATACAAGTACACAGCACCTCTATATGTCACCTTAGACGTGTGAGCTAACTAGCGGAAAATACGGAACTGATTAAATAAGCTAACCACTTAACTGGATAATATCAAATTAATTTTAATATTATATTTATCAACTTACCACGCTAAATTAAGTTTAGATAAGATAAAAGGAAAGTGAAGAGGGAAATAAAAGCTTTTAAAAAAAAAAAAAAAAGAATTTCCTTCATTTTCTCCCATTTTTTCTTTTCCTTTTTTTCGAGGGAATTTTCTTTTTCCCTTTCAATTATTAGAATTTAAGGCTGCGTGCGTATACGATTAAGAGTTAAACTTTATTGTAGTGTGAACATGCTTCTGTTAATTACCTCTGGTTTATCGATCAAAATATCTCATTGTCGCCAATGCAAAAGATATATGATACCAGTTATGTTTAATAAAAAATTATATATACAAGTTGGGCTATGACATTATATTTCTCCACCACCAAGTAGAGAAAGTGAACTTCTTTCGTTCCAGAATCCAGAAAGGAAAAACTCTTATTAAAGTGAACTTCTCTTTTTCTTTTTTTATATCGATTACTATATAATGGAAAATGATTAATATACTGTGCGTGTGTGTGAAAAAGAAAAAGATACTATATAATATTTGGAAGGATATATAAGAGCAAATATATATATATATATATATATATATATATATATATATATATATGGAAAATGTTTCTGCAGTTACTGCAGATAAGTTATCTGCATTTATTTTCAAACATATATATATATATATGGGAAATGTTTCTGCAGTTACTGTAGATAAGTTATCTGCATTTATTTCCAAAACAACGTCGTTTTGATATTGAAATCTAAAAAAATTATAATTATAAAGACTATTATAACCCTGAAATAAATTAAAATTACAAAAATACCATGATTTCTGTCCCAAAACGACGTCGTATTGGACTTACTGCAGAGTAGTTATTTGCAGTAACTGCCAAAAAAGCGAACCATATATATATATATGGGATAAGATCCTAACACTAGTGTCAAACTTTAAAATTTGACACCAAATTCTAATCATTGATTTTCTTCAATCAACGGTTATCATTTATTGAAATTAATAAGTGTAATTTCCAATAAATGATAACTGTTAATTGACAGAAATTAAAGGTTAGAATTTGTTGCCAAATTTCAAAGTTTGACAGCAGTGTCAATGGATTCTACCCCTATATATATAGAGAGAGAAAGAGAGAAAAAAAATATTTTTACAGTTAATGAAGATAAATTATCTGCATTACTCCCAAAACAACGTCATTTTGGATTGAAAAATTCAAAAATTATAATTATAAAGATTGTAATAACCCTGAAATAAATAAAAATTACAAAAATACCATGATTTCCGCCCAAAACAACGTTATATTACGACGTCATATTAGACTTACTACAGATAATTTATCTACAATGACTGCAGAAAAAGTGAACATATATATATATATATATGAAGAAAGTTAAAATGAGCTCTGGTATCTGAGCCTACCTGAGCCTATGGGATAGATATATATCTACCCATTTCTTGGATAGATATCCTACATATATATATATATATATATATATATATATATATATCCAAGAAATGGGAGGTTATAAAATGGAGATCGTGACGCGGCCTTAACGTAAACTCGTGACGCGGCCTTAACGTAAACTGTAACCACATTAAGTTGTAATTTCTAAACTAAAATGATCAATATAATTACTGTAAACGAAGTTTGGTGAGAAACTCATTTTTCTCATGGCTTCTAATTTCAAAGGAAAGATCATCAACAACGTGAAAATCCTGAGGTTTGAGCTGAGCTAAGAATGCCCTCAAAGTTTGATTCTACGAGTTATATGAGTCATTTCAATGTGATATATACGCGTCCAAATTTTTTTTTTCAAGATTTTCACGGGAAAATGGAAACCATGTCTCACATGGATGCTTCATGGTCAATGCTTAGTCTATATATGGCAAAACGTTCCTCAACATTTCTTTGGTAACATTAGGGAAATGGCAAGTCAGGTATGGGGACCAAATCTTGACACGGTGATGTTTTCCCCCACACCTTCTCTCTCTCTCTCTAACCATTCAAACCTTTTGTCTAATATTTATATCGATAGTTAATGTGTTTTGGTCAGGCTACTCCAATTTACTATTTTCAGATGTAGAGTCCACAAATACCGGCCAAAAAGTCCTTCTTCCAAGTCAGCACCTGTCTTCGTGTATTAGAAATTACAGAAAGAAAAAACTTCACACGATCAACAAAAGGAAAATATGTATCAATTATAAATTTATACTCAACCTAAAAATATATATAAGATTATAAACGAAATTACTTTTGCACTTCATTTTGTATTAATATTAGTTCTATTCATATTGTAATAATCGATCAAATAGTCAGATAACAATTTGAATTTTTTTTTTAAATACCAAAACTAATTTTTGCTTGAGTCGTTGAGTTTTTATTCAGTGTAATTTGACCAACAAATTGGCTAAGTGACCGAAAATTATTTTTAGTAAAAATTTTATCAATTTTGCAAATAATAATAATAATGTTGATTCGATATATATAAATTTGATAAAGTATTTTTTTCTATATTTTAGTTACATCTGAAGAAAGCTTCAGTGCATAAAAATTATACCAAGGTATATGGTTATAAAAATCCAATTGACAGGTGTAAGAATTATTTTAACCCAAAAACATAAGTTAGTAAGTGAAAGCCCATGGTTGAAAAACAAGCAAGTTTTTTTATTCTATTTTAGGTGTGCATGACAACCATTCTGTTCTTTAGCACTGTTTCTGAAAAGAAACAATATTTTTCTATTTCTGTGCCTTGGAACAGTTTCTAAGAAAAAAATGTGTTTGACAACATGTTCTATTTTTATTTTGAGAATGAGAATTGTGTTTTATAACATAACAAATAATATAATAAAAAATAATTCCTATTAAACATAAAAAAAAAATTTGATCATCATTTTCCTTTCCATATGATGTGGTGGTGGCGGCGGTGGCAGTGGCGTGGTGATAGTAGTGGTGGTGGTGATGGTAGTGGTGGTGACAGCAGTAGCTGCAGCGACGGTGGTGATGGCAGCGACGGTGGTAGTGGTGGCAATGGTGGTGATGGTGACGACAGTGGCTGTGACGGTGGTTAGTGGCGATGGTATAGCAGTGGTGGTAGTGGTGGCGATGATGGTAGTAGCGGTGGAGTGGTGATGGCGATGGTGACGGTGGTGACAGCGATGGTGGCATAGTGATAGTGGTAGTGATCGTAGTGATGGTGGCGATGGGTGGAGGTGGTGGTGATGGTTGCGGTGGCGACAACGTCATTGGTGGAACGACAGCGACGACGATGATGGTGGCAGTAGTCGTGTTGGGATGATGGTGGTGGTGGTGATAATTGTGGTGATGGATAGTGATTAAGAGAGACAAGTATTTCTTATTTTGTGCCCAGAAACAAAAAATTAAACAAATTTTATTATTATTTTTTATGTTCCCCAGCACAAAAATTAAACCGGTTCATCTCGGGAACAAAAAAAAAATAAACTGATTTTACCAAACGAGTTTTCTATCCATTTCTATTCATGAAAACAGAAATTAAAAAAAAAAAAGTTGATTCCTCAGAGGTTGTCATGCACACCCTTTGTGTTAACTTATGACCCTGACCACCTTGGCTCTTAATACCATAATAAACAATCATATCACCCAATAACTCAAGCTAATAAATGAAGGCTCATTAATTTTGTTTTATATTTCACGGGGCTGAAACTTGGTTAGTATTTTGAAGATTCCGATTGCTTTATAATCAAACCTAACCAAAATTTGATATATTTTTAATATTATTTTTTTTCTCTAATAACTATTTTTAGAACTACAATAAGATCGAAATGGTAAATAAAATTCTTTGTAGGGAGCTAGCTTCGGCATATGTAGTTCGACTCGTTTCAAATAGTTAAAAAAAAAAAACCTTTTAGGGGTGTTTGTGGGGTGTGGGAGCGCATTTTTTAGTACATCCATGGCATGGAGCTGAGTACGATTTTTGAATTTTATATTATGTACTATTAGTAATATATAATGTAAAATGAAAAAATCATTTTTCTTCTTCTCTCTAGTACACTAACAACTGAGGTGGTATATATATATATATATGTTAGGTTTGTTTTTTCTGATGTTACTTTAGATAACTTTATCTAATGTTCATCAAAACGACGTCGTTTTGGGACGGAAATCATATTATTTTTATAATTTTAATTTATTTCAGGGTTATAAAGTCTTTATCACTCTAATTTTTTAATTTTTTAACCCCAAAACGACAGTGTTTCGATGAATATTACATAAAGTTATCTAAAGTAACATCAGAAACATTTTTCCCATATATATATATATATATATATATATATATATATATATATATATATATTTTGTTGAGATGTATTCGTTAAATAATATTTGTTTTTTCATTTTAAATATCTGCGGCTCAATATAATTAGAAAACGATTAAATATAAAAAAAATCTTCATTTGAATTATTTACTTTTGATTAAAATATTCAAAAAAAGTATTCAAAAGATCATTACTTTATTAATATTTTTTCTTATTCTGCTTAATAAAAATATCAGTCGACAAAAGATAGAAAAAGAAATTTAATGCTTCTCTAATTTTTTTCATATAATTAGATCAAAAGTAAATAAAATTTTAGATTACAGTATAAAACTTCTGTTCACCTAGATTTTGTGACAGACTATATATTAGTAAATCTTATTTAGTACAGTGTCTTGTGTTAGAAATATTCAGGTGTGAGCATAAATGAAGTCTCACATCGGTTAAACATGAACTAAGTGAGGATGATCATATAAGTGCGAAAGACCTATAGATCAACAACTTTAAGGTTTTAGATTGATATGTAGTGTCGGCTCAGTTATTGTGTTTGTCATTTTCTCCATTGATGAAAGAATCTTCAGAAAGGGTTTTGAGCTCTCCCATACCATTTCTAGCTCTGGTATTAGAGCTAACGGTTTGGTTGAGCTGAGTATATGGAGATGGTGATGCACTTAAAGAGACCTCCGCAGAAGGCCTAGTGTGACACAAATATTCGAAGAGAAAAGTTACCCTTAGGGAGGAGCATGATGTTGGGTCTTACATTAATTGAGGGGATGTTAGAAACATTCAAATGTGAGTAGAAAGGAAGTTTCACATCGATTAAACATGAACCAGGTGAAGACCATCTAAGCACGAAAGACCATATTTCTACGGCTATAAAGCTTTGGGTTGAGATGTGGTGTCGACCCAGTTATTATTATCACGATCGATTGGTGAAAGAATTTTTGCAAAATATTTTGGGCTCCCTACCATTCCTAACATCTTGGACTTTTCTCTATTTTTATCTCCCATTTGGATTAAAATTAAAGTTTTAATTATATGTAGGGATAGGTTATTCTACTATTCTTATTCTGCCTACCTCTTTTAACACTGTTAGATTACAATCTCATCTAACGATGAATATCTGCGGTATAAAATAAACTCTCTTTTTTCCTTTCTTTCTCCTTATTTTCTCCTACACCCTTTCACTCTAAATCTCTTTCTCCAAAACGAAAAAACGCATATTCAATCAAAGAAAAAATGAAAAACACATACCATTGATGACTATCACTTGAAAAAAATGAGACTGTTTTCCCATCCCATATTCGTAGAATTCCTTTTCAAATAAAAAACAAATATCTTAATACTATGCAAATAAATGTCTATGATCCTGATTTCTATGATTTTTACAAGGATGAAAGATCTTTTCGTGAAAATCAATTATGGGCTGTGTATGATTTTTCAGAGGAATTCCTAATTGGGTAATTTTATTTTTCTCTTACAATATAAATCGCAAGCACAGAGAGAAAGGAGAAGAGAGAGAAAGGGTGTGGGAGGAAGTGAGAAGAAAGAAAGAAGAAAAAATATTTATTTTATTCTGCAAATATCTACCGTTGAATGAGATTATAATCTAACGATATTTAAAGAGTAGACAAAAATAGACAGAATAATAGTAGGTAAAATAATCTATTCCTTATATGTATTATCTAAAGAATCTTCTCATTCCCCTTATATTATGTTTTCATGTTAAACTAGTTTTCTTCATGGAGGAAACAAATACCTGACGCATATCCAAACCGAAGCAAGTTTTCATAAACGAAAATCCTTTTTTTAATTCCCCTTTTCCCTTATTTAATTCTTTACACACGTGCTGAGCTCAAGAAATGACAAGCAAGCACGCAAGCAATTTGCATTTGACCATGATCCCATTATTTATTTATTCATTTATTTATAGTCTTCTAAGTTGTTGAAGTTCGAAATAGACTTTTCCTCCTTTTCCTCCTATAAATACCGAATATTCTCTTATATTTTTCCATGCACTCGTTTGCAAAGTTAGCACAATCAACATCCTTTGCTTACTCAAACTAGAGTGACCTTACATTACACCTTAATTCAGGGAAAAAATTTCAAACATGGGTTTAGGAAATAATAGCTATCAGCTTCTGTCAAAGATTGCAACCAATGATAAACATGGAGAGAATTCTGCATATTTTGATGGGTGGAAAGCATATGATAGAAACCCATTTCACCCTACAAAAAATCCTCAGGGTGTTATCCAAATGGGTCTTGCTGAAAATCAGGTATATTAAGAATGTCAAATTTGCAAATATTGTTGTTCTTTTTATACGGTTTAAGCAACAATGAGATGCAGTTTTTTGATAAATTGTTCGTTTTTTTTTCAGCTCTGCTTTGATCTGATTGAAGAGTGGATAAGGAATAATCCCAAGGCTTCTATTTGCACTCCTGATGGAGTGCATCAGTTCAGAGATATTGCTAACTTTCAAGACTATCATGGGTTGCCAGAGTTCAGAAGTGTATGCAATTAACAATAAAACTTAAATTAATTCATTATTATAAGGATTGAGCATGTTGTATTGATAATAAAAAAATGGTTTTTTTTATTTCTTTTTTTTCAGGCAATGGCAAATTTTATGTCGAAAGTGAGAGGTGGTAGGGTCAGATTTGATCCAGACCGTATATTGATGAGTGGAGGGGCTACAGGGGCAAATGAACTAATCATGTTCTGTTTGGCTGATCCTGGTGATGCTTTTCTGGTTCCTACACCTTATTATCCTGGGTATGTATCTTCTCTTTCATAATATATGTGTTCATTCGATGTATGTCACTGTTTCACTCACCCATCAAATGTTAAAGGGGTTTATTTTTCTCATGTTGCATGAGAAAATAAATCCTTCCTACAAACACCATAAAAAGGTGTGCCACTCATTTTTTTATTTTTATTTTTTTTAAATAGATGGGTTCCACACTTGCTGTATCTATGACATGAGATTAGAATTCTCCTTCAGCATAAGATTTATTTTTCCCAACGTTAAAAGTGGAAAATGAAAAAGCACGCATGTATAAAGTGTTATAACTATTTTTGTTTGTTTTGGTTAAAGGGGGAACTCCAATGTCTTAATTAACATGCTATTTTTGAAAAAAAATTATTCAAAATTGAAGTCTAAACAATTGAATCTAGAGATATATGGCTTCCCTTTGCCATGCTGCCATAATTTTCTAGTTTAGAGTATATATTAAGAAAAAATGAGTATTTTATCTACCAAAAAAAAGACCAATAAATCCAGCATATAAAACCACTATAAAAAGTAATTTGTATATGGAAAATATTTTTCTTTTTTAACATAAGAGAAGAATTGTTTCCTACTGAGACAAAAAAGTGGAGCCAGCACTTAGAAAAAAATAAAATAAAAAAATAAAAACTTGGCACGAAATTCGATCTGTGTATAAGATTCAAATTTTCTCTTATGTGTAGGAATCAATTAGAAAAGCATTTTCATTAGTATATATATGTAAACACAATCCCAACCATTAAAATAATCTCATTTGTTATAAAATATATGTGACGTGGCACTGAAGAATTTTGGTTGCAGACACCAAATTAATAGGATGAAGCTTGTGTGTTCATTTCAATCAAACTGGTGCATGTGCAACTAATTAAAAGATAAATAATAATTGACTTTAAAACTGTGTTCTTAGTTTTGATAATAATGAATTGATGTTTTTTCTTCGGAGTAAATTATGAAGCTTTGGTTCAAAGTTCCCTTTCCCCAGCTACGTGAGGTGTCAATCCTACAATTCCCCATTTAAGGTAGTGGCACTAAGATCCATGAGTATGAAAACAAAAATTCAAACATGACTCAGTATTAGGTCAAGCTGAAATAAAAATTACACCTGAAATATACCCAAAATAATAATAATAAAGCCTTCTACAGTGTGATTAGTCAACAAGCATGTAATTTAAGTCTAAATCCAAATTAGACACTTCATAACTCAAAGTTAAGTGGACCATAACCATTGACATCTGAAAAATGACAACATGAACGCCTCATTTTATTAGTTCTTTCTTTTTTAATCTGCGTGTCATTTCTTTTTAAAAAAAATTGCCTTGGTAATAAACATACTAACTTTTTTTTTCATTGAGTTAATTTGTCTAAAAATTTGTATATTTCATTGAAAAAAACTATTAGTTATTCTTTTAAGACCCTAGCTTATAGCTTTAATTTACTTTTCCAACCCACTTCATGCATGGACCACAATATATATTGTATTCAATACTGAATTGGTCAAAGGAGAGACTTATTAAGTGATTAATTAGGTTCTTATCATGACTTGATTAAAAAATGGAAAAATTAATCTACATGTCTCGTCCATGATTCATCATGTGTACGTGTGTGGTGATACAAAATATTTCATATTTTATTGCAGATTCGTCCGAGACTTGTGTTGGAGAACTGGGGTGCAACTGATTCCTGTGCACTGTGATAGCTCCAACAATTTCAAGATAACAAGAGAAGCCCTTGAAGAAGCTTACAAGAAAGCACAAGAGGATAACATCAATGTGAAAGGGTTGATCATAACAAACCCATCAAACCCTTTAGGCACTACCTTAGACAGAGAGACATTGAAGAGCCTTGTGAGTTTCATCAATGAGAATAACATCCATTTAGTTTGTGATGAAATCTATGCAGCCACTGTATTCAGCTCACCAGAATATGTGAGTGTTTCTGAGGTCATTCAAGACATGGAGTTTTGCAAAACAGAACTCATTCACATCATTTCTAGCTTGTCTAAGGACATGGGGTTCCCTGGTTTTAGAGTTGGGATAGTTTATTCATACAATGATACAGTTGTGAATTGTGGAAGGAAAATGTCAAGCTTTGGATTAGTCTCTTCTCAGACTCAACATATGTTAGCTTCAATGCTTTCAGATGAAAATTTTGTAGCAAATTATCTTGAGGAGAGTTCAACAAGGTTGGCAAAAAGGCATAACAAGTTCACAAAGGGACTTGAAGAGGTTAACATTAGTCGCTTCCCAAGCAATGCGGGGCTTTTTTGCTGGATGAATTTGAAAAGCTTGTTAGAGGAACAAACATTTGAAGCTGAATTGAAGCTTTGGCGTGTGATTATCAATGAGGTGAAGCTCAATGTGTCACCAGGGTCATCTTTCAATTGCTCTGAGCCTGGTTGGTACAGGGTTTGTTTTGCTAACATAGATGATGGAACAGTGGATGTTGCACTCAACAGAATAAGAGTATTTGTAGGGAAAGAAAGGAAGGAACCAGTGCAAGTCAAACGTTGGCAACAGAATCTAAGGCTCAGTTTCTCTTCAAGGAGGTTTGATGAATCTGTTATGTCACCTCACATGATGTCTCCTCGTTCACCAATTCCTCCCTCACCACTTGTTCGAGCCACTTGAGGAAGAGCTTGTCTTACTTTCAAGAAAATAATAATGTCTGAGTGTAGAGCTATTAATCGTTTTGTTTTTCTTCCTATTTTCGGTTTCCAACCATATATGAAGTGTTTTAGAGGGTACTTAAGATATTTTGCTGTAGGTTGTCCTGTTTACAATCAGCTAACTGTGAAGTTGGGTATAGCTGAAATTATTTATGCAATTGAATTGATATATGATTAGAAAAAATTTGGTTAAAGTTAAGCTATTTTGTATTGAAAAAATTAATTACATGAGGTTACATTTTCTGGGTTTGTGTATATGGAAGAAGCTACTTCGTTTTGATAATGACAATTAATAATCTCGCCAGTACTTAAACCAAGATGGAAAATGTAGTAAAAGTTTATAATGTAATAATCTATCTCCGATTCTATGATTTGTATAATAAGAGTTTTATTAATGTGTGTCTTCAATATGGTCCATGTTAAATAACTAAATATTATTAAATTTTAAAAAGCATGTACTATTTTTTTAATAATTACTAAAAAATAATATATTGTTTTTATTTTTTGGGCACGTGTTAACAAAATAAGTAGTAATAATAATGAGAATAGTTATAAAATTGAAGATTGGTTGAGTGATAGAAAAGTTGCCAGTTTTACGCGACATCATGCTGCATATCAGCATATGCGTGGCTCGATTAGCTCCATGGAGCGTGACAAGGAACACATCTATGCGATTCGGTTCATGCCAAGTTGCTTGATATTCTATGGAAAATTCCAAGTCATTATTTTGTTCCTTAGCAGTATTATATGATGTAAAAGGACAAGTTTCTTAGTTTATTAATCAATGTGCTTATCTACTCATCCAATCCATTAATGTTCTCATTGTCAAAAATATTAAAGTATAATTTTCAAGTTTCTATTGAAAACGATTATACTTCGAAAGTAAAAAGCATTTATATACGTACGCTTGTTTTGTTTTTGAAGTCATTATACTGTTCAAAAAAAGCATTTCTATTGAAAATATTTATTTTCAAGTCATTACTTTTAAAAAATAAATGCTTGTTTTTAAAAATAATATAATTCAATCGCGCTCCTATATAACAAAAACTTTGTCTTGTTCTTGATTAAGGTTTATATATCTTGATCTTGAAAGTAACAATTTTGTACTTTTTGTTGCAATTGGGATTCTTGGTTGGACTACGTGATTGCATGGGGTACTCAAATTTCTCTGGTGACCGTTGTTTTCAAATCCTTTTTTGAAATGAAAGGCTTATTACCTTTCAGTTCAGTTATTTTTCCACCGCCAGAAGGGAACACAGTGACCCACACACCATTGACATCTATATTTTTGTGTTTCCATCGAATTACATATCCAAATTCATTTCTTACACTTCGCAATTTGATAATCCATAATTGGTTTTGGGGTTTTAAATTGTGAACTGCATCACCTGTGATATAGACGTACGTAACATGTTAGATTCTAATTAGTTGCATTGGTGCCACATTAATCCGCAATGTAACTGTGACCACAACCACAATTTAAAACACTGATTGGAACATATATACATAGTGGCAAACAAAATCTAAATCAAACTATTATGATATGTTGGGAATTGACTTGTTTGAGATTTTTTCTTGTCGTTAGGCACATGCTTATTCATCTTCTGTTCCTTGACATTGATACCTTATATTAATTAGGACATGCACAAAGTAAATTGCAGCTACATTGACATTGTTCCTAGGTGTATCTAATGGGGATATTATGACATGGTATGCTTCGATTAGGGTGCCCGTAATAGTGTCAAGAATAGATCTTCTCACGTGGAAATTTTATTTAATCTGATCATGTATAAATTTTATATTTATTTCTTTCCCTTGACAAATATTATGTCATAAATACAAAAATTTTGCATGATCTATTATAAAATAATATAAATCATTAAAAAATTTCTCACTCAAAATCTTAAGGTATTAGATAAGATGTTGGATTGAGACATTTTTAATGGTTTATATTATTTTCTAACACAATGTTAATATATATATTTTTTTGGCAGACCGCATGATCCTTAATTAAGTACTATGTTTGAGTGCATGCTTTCTACGTAAAAATTGCACATTGATTTAATTGGTGATAAATAATCTCTTGATTTACTTCATATTCTGGCGTTTGGGGAATTTTATAATTTTGTTATACATATATTGAGTTTGAGTCTAACATTTATTTTTTCAAAGTTGATCTAAATTCCATTTTAATTAGTCGCATCAAAAAGTAGAAAATTTCAATTCTTCACATTCGCCATGTAGAAATTCCATCCTTAAGGATAAGAATCCTACGTGTTTTTTTCTTTTCTTTTCTTTTTGTGTGTTTTTATTCTTGATTGAGTGGATACGGAAGTTAGTTGCATTTATATCTTGCACGTATATTCAACAGTGACAACCTGCTTTACCCAAAAAAAAATCCCTACAAAACATAAATTCAATTTGAAGCAGAAAACTATAAGAAATAATCCCTCACACTTTTTATTTTTTTTGTTAGTATTGTTCTTTGGTTAGAAATAATTCATTAATTCCATACTTTCAATTTGAAGCATAAAACTATTAGAAATAATCCCTCAAGCTTTCTTTTTCTTTTATTTTTATTTTTCAGATTCCGTTTATTTAATTAATTAATTTATTGTTAGGATTATTTAATTGTTTTTATCGTTTTGAACTTTGCTTCATGCCCCTCTATCTCTCAACCTCAAGAAGCTTCTGATATTAGTTTGTGAATTTGGTCTTAGACCTTGTACTTAGAATATTGGAACTTGAAATGATTATGCTGACGAAGAAAAATCAACCACTCACCGACCAAATGATCTAGTTAATGCTTGGTATCATCATCAGTGACTTAATTGATTAAAAAAATGTCATCGATCAACAGTTATAAACTTTTTAAGGGTGATGAAATAGGAAAACGTATGCATTTGCTAAATCTGTTCTTCTAGTCCTCAGCTTTTATTTATTTATTTTTTATCATGTGGCTTCTATTCTCTTTCATCGTTCTTTTAAAATAAAAAGTAATAAAGAAATCTGGTTCCACCAAAAACAAACCATATGTCACAACGTGTCGAAAAGACATCATCACAACAAGCGACTAAAATTATTAAAAAAATAAATAGAATCATCAATAATTTTATTTAAATAAAGAAAATTTTAAAAATATTTAAAATTTTATTTTCAAAAAATAAGATGAGGTTTGAAAATTTAATTATGCATAGAAAAAGATATTGTACCTTCAATATATTTATAAAATGATTGTCTTAAGTTAATTATCAAAATTACTAATAAATTTAAAAATATTTATTTTATTAGAAAATTAGATGAAAACAGAAAATAAAATAAAATGAATAATAACAAGTATTTACAAAGAAAAGTAAATTGTTAAAATTTAATTTTAGATTGATAGTAGAACTAGGGGTGTAAATGGGCTAAGTCGGACTACAGGGACCTACGGCTGAGCCTGACCTGATTCAGGCTCAGCCTATTAAATATAGTCAAATAGAGCAGGCCTAAACTTTTACAAAAGCATATTTAGAAAATAGGTCATAGGTTTTTTTATATATTGGGCCTATAAGCTTGCAAGCCAGCCTATTTCATATTATTTATTTTTAAAAAATAAATAAAATTGTTTTTTTAATAATTTTGAATAATAAAGTAATATTATTTTAATTATTTTTTTTAATATTCAATGTTTAATAAGCTTAGGTCAAGGCTTTTATTTTTTAAATATAGATCAGATCAGACTTTTAATTTAGGCCTATATAAAGCTAACAAGTCCGGCTAGACCTACAATATTTTACACAATCCTAGGCTATTTAAGTCAAAGTCCAGCCTAATCTAGCCTATTTACCTCCTTAAGTAGAACTCTCGCTCTTATGTATGAAAAACTCAAACTACATCATTTATTTTTTTTATTTTTTTTATTTTTTGATAACAACTACATCATTTTTTTACAACATACTTGTCTGTTTATTGATTTAAATTTTGAAATTTTTTCTAAATATATAATTTTATTTTGAAAAATTCATCAGATTAAATTCAGACTCTTCAAATCATTAAATTATGCAGCTTAAATGACCCCAAAAAAAATTCCTAAATTAACAAGCACAATTTCCACTACCCCTTTGGTTAAAGTTAGTTAATTTTGGATACCAAAAAAAAATTAGTTAATTTTTATCAATTTTTATTTTTTAAATTAGTGCAAGATCAACAAACGAAAAACCCTTTTATTTTAAAATTAGTGCAAAATTATAATAAAATTTCAAGTCGCCAAGCTGTCACAATTTAAATATCCTTCATAAATGTCACAAAATTAACAAATCATTGCAGCTCAGCCAGCCCTTCCTTTATAAAAGGTTCGAAACTAAAAATTGATATTTACCAAAGATAAAAATTTTGTTTGAAATTTAAATATTCTTTTATTTTCAAGAAATTATTAGGCTAAGAAGCTGTGTGACAGCTTAACCAATCTTTCAAAAATAGAAAACTAACGAATCCTAACAACTCGGTTAACTCCTTTTAATTAAAGAAAAAAAAATTATTAACACTTATTTTGTAAATAAGCACAAGGCCACCATATAAAAAGATGGAATCATTCTACAAAAAAATATAAACAAAAAATGGATCAAATGATGCAAGAAGTGAAAAAAATTATACAAAAAAATAATGAGATAAAATAAAAAAACTCAAACTAATCTAACAAAAATTTAAAACCCTTTTTTATTTCATTTTAGGACTTAGACATTTTTTTTACATTTTTATTTTTTCACTAGCCTAATCTTTTTTTTTCATTTTAAACATGTATTTGAAATTTTCCTTTACCATGAAAAAAAATAAGCCAATTAAAAAGAACAAACCAAAATAAATTAACTTTACTCTAAAAACAAAATAAAATTAAAATTAGCCACAAACATAGACCTATCAAGAAATTAGGGGTGTTTATCAACCGATTCAAACAGCAGTGACCGAACCGAAAAATCGAAAACCGAATAAACCAAAAATCGAAAAACTGAAAATCGAAAAAAAAATTCATAAACTTTAATCGGATTTGATCTATTTTTGGTTTGGTTGATGAAAATTGATCCAATATATTAACTCCCCTCTACCTACTTGGGTCTTTCCCCAATCATAATCAACAAAATTCTAAACCCAAGACTCATTAACCCATCAACTAAACTCAAGAAAAAACCTAGCCACATCTCATCAGCAAAATTTCATCTGTGTAGAACTTCATATCTCATTGCCAAAAAAAAATTATACTATTGTTTACTGATACTTCTATATTAAAAAAAAAAAACTTTACAAAGTCAATATATATTTAAGATATGTTATTTGCACTGAAACAAATTTTAGGCTTTTCAAAAAATCGAAAATCGATCCAATCCAAATCGAACAAATCGGATCGAGTTTGAAAAAAAATCTAAACCAAATGGATGATTACATGATTAAACTGAAGGGATTGGATCGGATAATTTTTGCTTCTAAAACCGATCCAATCCAGACCGCGAACACCCCTACAACTTACCATTCTTCTCCTAAACTAAGTCCAAAGAAACGAAGTCCTAGAACGTGGGCTGGAAACTTCCTACAAGCCCAAAGAAAGAAAGAAACACCCCCTTCTTTTACCCAAACAAACTGGGCTGTAAAAGTGAGCCCACTTCATGTATCAGGTCTTGGATAAAAGAAAAAACACTTCAATACATGTATAAAAAAATTGATGACAACAAAGAAGGGTTATTGGTCAAAATGCTTTTTCTTATACCGAAGCATGTGTAGCATAGACATTGTAAATGCTACACATTAATATAAAAACTGAATATGTACAGAATCATTATAAGTATAATAATAAATTATCACATGCATTTGTGCTATATTTTACACGTGCAAATTGGGAGAGACTACATGTGGATTGAGCAAAAGAAAAGCTAGGTTGAACTGCCACATAAATAAAGGTATTAAGGTTAACTGCTCTGCCTTATGTGATGAAGAAGAAACAAAGAAGTTATAGAGAATAAGGTGAGGGAATCACTTTAATTGTACACCACTAAATAATGTATTAGAAAATGATTAAAAATCTGATACATGGGTATATCAACACGTCTTCAAAATAATAAAACAAACCATATGTACCCAAAAAACAAACAACCAAACAAACCATATTCTTCGTGGAAAAAAACTCCCATTATTAAGCTAATTTATGAGATGGTGAGAAGGTCAATAGCTCATGATCACCATAAGAAAAAGAATGATGATGGTAACCATGACCAGCCAATAATGCTCTTGGGATCATGAAGCTTCAATCATACACCATACTATAGACGAACCTATGGGACCAAATCTCATGATTTGCATGGGTTTTCACTCCATATTTATAATACAAAATGCAGAGAAAGACAAAGCTCTGAAAAGAAAATTTCAACCTCATATGATGGGTTACTATACTTTTCAGCCAGCTAGTCCCACAACTTGAAGGACATGACAATGCTACACATAAAAATAAAAATAAAAGAGAGAGAAAATTCTTTTATGGATAAATAAAAATTAGAGGGCAAGCTTGAAGTAGTAATAAAATTGTTTTTTTTGTAATGGGAAGGTCAAGGATTTAAATATTGAAAACAATTTTTTTTGAAAAAATCCAAGGATAAAACTCCATATAATCGCAAGTCAGGAACCTTGTGCATCAAGATTTGTCCTTTTTTATAAATAAAAATCAGTTTTAGCTTTTCATTTCTTGCAAATAAATTTTTTGAATCAAACAGATTACTTATTCTAGTAGTTGATACATACATTCAGATAACAACTATTACAGGAACAAGAGTGTAAAACTACATTTGTGTCCAAAACAATTTCCCCAAAATTTTATTCCTTCTCCCTACACATCAATAACAGTCTCAACCAGGCATGACCATATTATATACAAGGAGCTATTATTTTCTTGGCTGTGGCATAATATGAGAGTGAAAGAGAATTGAATCCATTACCATGTTGAGCAAAGTTTGTTTTTCCCTATTGTTTGGACACTTGCTATTTAACAAATGACACAAGCATTGGGATTCTCTTCCATGCTTTGAACATAGTAATGTGTGGTCATGTGAGGATTATAAGCCCTATAAGCCTTAACAAGCTCCAAAACAGGATCTGGGGCTGGCTCTTTCTTCTTCTCCTCATCCTTCTTCCCTTCCTTCTTCTCTTCTTTCTTTGCTTCTTCCTTCTTACCCTCTTCCTTCTTTTGCTCCTCTTTCTTTTCTCCCTCCTCTTTGGCTTCTTTCTTAGGCTCCTCTTTCTTCTCAGGCTCCTTGGCTGGTCCTACTGCTACTATATCTGTCTGCCAGTATTTGCGCAATTTGCTCACCACATTTACTGGATCTACTGTTCCTATCACTGTTAACTTCTTCTCTTTCATATCCATGGAGATTGCATCAATCCCTAATAGGTTGTAGAAGTTGATTAATATGAGTTCTTTGCTTTTAAAAAAACAACATTTGAAAAGAGAAATCCTTAAGGATAAGAAATATGTTTCTTTATCTGAATATCGCTTTAAGTGTAAAGGTGGGCCAATCACAACCAACTTATCAAACAAAAACTATCTTGATAAGCATTTTACTTGAAGAAGAGTTTATTAAATGCCAACGAGATTAGGTATGAATTATAATATAAATTATTTGATGCAACACACATATAAGAAGATCAATGCAACAAATCATACCCTCTTACAAATACCAAAAGCCAATGCAATTTTTTTCAATATAACCATTGGAGAATTTGTTGACATGCTAATACCTTGAGGGAGCTTAGTAGATCATTTTCAACTACAGAAAAGAAAAATACTTATTAGGTGATATCAAATTATTTAGCCTAGTGTTGCTTATTAAGAATGCCTTGTCCTCAAGGGGAGAAAATTGGACCTATCATCTTGGGAGTTAGAAGGTGAGATATAAGCGAAAGGGATAAGGTACTCCATTTGTAGCTTCCAATTGACCCGAAAAAGTATCATTCTATTATAAAACACCCCAAACATTAAGTTTTTATACTTAAAATAACTAAATTACATGAAAGTATATTAATTATTCTTGGTTATCTAACACTCCCTCGATTTGAGCATTCAAAAAAGAGAAATTTAGATATTAAAGTATATTAGACAAAAATATGAAGACACCAGTGTACCAGATGTGCAGGTCTCTACTACTGTCCTTTTGACTTCCTCTAATACATATTTCAAGATAATAGAAAGCCATATTAAAAAAGTTTAGTGGAGGAACAACCCAAAGTGAATAACAGAACAATGATTTGGTACCTGAAAGAGTTGAGACTGTTTTCAGGGCCTTCTGCTTGTCCTTGTCATCATGCAAATCTAACTTGAGTACAAACTTCTGTAAGCAAAAATCATGAAATGATTTAACCCGGATTTGAATAACCCCCAGGTAACCTTTATCTGTGAAAGAATATTTACAGAACAACATACAATTTCTAAACCAACCAAATTGAAACAAAAAAAGTGACACTTGAAACCAAAACTTCTCTTGCACATATTGAAAAAGATGAAATCTTAACCATCCAACATGTAGACCCAAATGTTCGAATCAATTCAAAAACCAGAATTCTGATGAGGGGAACATCAAAATTCATTTCAGACCACCCCAGATCTTTAAATAAGGAGGGGAAAGGGGGGGAAACAGAGGATATGAAAAACAAGGAGAAAAAAATAAAGTTAAATCCTAAAGCTCATGAAGAATCAACAATGAATCAAAGTATCCATTGTTAGAAAGGAATAATGAAAGAAAAAACAACAAAGAAAGAAAAAAAAAACCAAAATTGGAAAGTGGGAATTATACCTTCATTTCTTTGTATGTTAAGCAATTATGTGTAGATCGAAAGAAGAGATACGAGAAATTGTTTTAGAGAATGAGAAAAGAGGCTTAGCTGTCAAATAATTCTCTGTTGGAAGAGATAGACAAAAAGGCCTAGGGAATGTGAAAAGGAAACCATAGTAGTAGTATTTATATGAACATTATATATATATATTGAATATGTGTAAAAATGTTGGCGTGTTGTAGGCCATCAGAATAAGCATAATTTTCAGGGTATTGGCAGGTGAGATTTTGACTGGCTGGTTAGGGCTGCTACCTAGGCTATCACTGTACCGTATAAAAGGTTGAAGAAAGGGTTAACTGGGATTGTTTGGTTGAGGAGAAATTTTTTGAATACTAGGAAAATGTAATTACCAGAGAAATAGTTGAAAAATAAGTTTGGTAGGAAAATGTAAAAAAAGTTGTTTGGTTGACCGAAATATTACCAGGGAAATTTATTTAAATTTGCAAAATCTATGTTCGGGAGAAACTTCGCACCTGTTTTTTCACTTCCCCAGTTATTTCAAAATACCACATCTCAAGTGGTATTCTGTAACAGTGAATTTCATCTAAAAATCAACACAAAAGTCATTTCTCCATCTATCTCATTTGCCTAGTATTTTTTTGAAAAAACCTGAACCAAACGTGGTATTCTTCAATATCCACTTACACTTTCCCATCAATCCTAAAATAATCTTTCAACCAAACACTACCTAATAACCCTTCCATGGAAAGGATATACATACCACCAAAAAAAATTTACGACATTTACAACTAACGTAATCATCGTTGATTTATGTTAATCTAACACTTATGATATATTGAGAATAATAATTAGATAATAAATGCGGTCTAGTAATTTTCAATAAATCATAACCGCTAGATTGACAAAAATCAACGGTAATTAGATTAGTTGTAAAGGTGATAAATTTGTTTGGTGATAAATATATCTTTTTCCTTAAATTAATTGCTTAAAATAAGTTTTACTTTATAAGTACTTATAATAAATGTTGGAATGATTATATGTATCCAGACACATTTGGAACAAAATACAGTAGCAAAATTCTATGACTTAGCCATTTTTTGCTTTCTTGTTTATGGTATTTGTGAGGCTTATTTTTAATTAAGAGTTAGATGGGGTCCAGACATGAACATTCCAACTTGAATAACGCTGTCCTAATAAATATGAGAACGAAATCCTCAACTACTCATCTTGCATTGGAGAATATTAGTTGAAGGCCTTTTGGATATTGGAAGAGTTATTTTTTTAAAAAAATCTTTTACGGAAGAAAAGGATGTAAAAGGAAAATATCAATATAAATTTTAAAAGGATGAATACATGTTTGAGAGTAAATTATTTTGAGAAAGAATCACTTTTTAAAAGGTTTTTCATAAGTTTTTGGTTGAAAACTTTTGACCTTAATCTAAATATGTTAAAAGATGATCATTTAAGAACATCTTTTATGATTTCATCATCGAAGTTTTAGCTAATTAGTCAATTAGTATTTTTTTTTTTTTAGTGCATTGATTTTTTGAATAGTTATTTATTTATTTTCATTTAATGCACAGTCAAAATAAAACTTTATGTATATTCAATAAAGCGGCGTATAGACTGACTTAACAAATAAATTACAGATTAAGTAATTATATATTTGGTATTATGTGACAATTAGTCTTTTTATAACTATTGTATATTTAGAAAATGAAAGTTAACTTAGCTCTTAAAATATTTTACTAAGGGAATGTAAGTGGATTGAATCTGTCTTTACCTCCTTGGAGTAAAGTGGCCCGTCCCCAAGTACAGGATATATGTGTGGCTGTATGATTGTATTGGTATTTGGTAAACATGTGTGAGACAATTTTTGATTGAATTTTTTATTTAAAAAAAAAACTATTGTATTATTGCTTGATTGCTGATTATGTATATTTTAGTTCTGCCTCTAATTATTCTGAGATTTGTATATTTGAATTTGGATCATCTATTCACATGATCCAACTTTCAAGCAAAAGAGAAGAGTTAAACACAGATTATAATAATGTCAACATATTTGTTTTGGTACATAACGTTAACATGTCAACTATATATATCTTAACCACTTTTTAGGGAAAACTTACAATACATTAAACAAAACACTTTAAGTAACTCGAGATAGTTTCCAATTCATACTAAGATTATATTATGTGCCTTCTCATGTTCAATTGTGTGCAATTTGTTTCCTGTCCCCCCCCCCCCCCCCCCCCCCCCCCCCCCCCCCCCCCCCCCCCCAACCCACTTTTTCACATGAAAGAACTATTTTTTAAGTTGGTTATATTGGTTAAAAATCCATATATATAGATGTCTCACTTCAACTATAAGGAGAAACATGAAAAGCTGAAGAAGTGTACAAAGCAAGCTTTGGCACTAACATGCTATATTATTCAAGATAAATGCACAACTACTACACGGATCTAAAATTCCTCGAAATTAAAGTTTTAAAGGAAAAAAGAAAAAGAAAACTAAATTATAAATAAGAAAGACCAAGCAAACAAGGAGCAAAAAAAAAAAAAAAATCCAAACCATGAGATTTGAATACGACGTTAAGCAAAAAGCAAGTAGTGATAAGAATAAGCACGACTAAGAAGAAAAAAAATTGAAAAAAAAAAAAACAACTAAAAAATCAAGCTATATATGTCAACAAAGGCAACGCAAGCTAGCGACAATGGCTAACACTCTAAAAACGTCAATGCTATATGAAGAAAACGGAAGCAAAAAGAAGAAGTTGGAGCACGCAGAAATTCTTCAAGGGCGACTTCAAATTAAATTTTAAAATATTGCAGGGATATTTTTATCCAAAAAATCTATAATATGCTTTCTTTTCTAGAGATTTCTCCACTTGTTCTTTAATTAATAGATTAATTCGGTTTGTTTACCAAAAAAAAAAAAAAAATTAATTCGGTCAGAATTGGACATAATCATAAAATTATATGTTTTATTATTTTATTTTATTTTATATAATAGTGATATTGAGATTCGAACCTATTACCTTATGCAGACTGCCCAAATTTCTCAGCATTAAACTAATTTCAGTGGCTTGATAATATGCATTATTTGTAGTTTGATTGTTACACTTTCTCTCATCTGTTTTTTTTTTTTTTTGAAACTATTAGTTATAGTTTCTTAAAATAATCTAAAATCTTCTTTTTTTTAGAAGAAGGTTATACTTACAACCTATTTTCTTTACAACCTATATCTTAACCGTTGATTTTCGTCAATAACGGTTAAGATTTTTGTAAATTAAATTTATTAATTAATTATTAAATCATAATAAATGATAACCGTAGATTGACAGAAATCAACGATTAAGATATATGGTTGTAAGAGGTTGCAAAGAAAATAGGTTGTAACTTGTAAGTATAACCTTTTCCTTTATTTAATTCTGATTTATTTCAAAAATTTACCCGAACAGTTTAAAATGTTTTAAAAGTAATTTTCTTATGATAAATTCTTAAGCAAACGCATTCAACTTGGAACATAAGAAACTCTTCTTAATTAGTTTAAGCGAAATATAGGTTGCTATAAAACTTAAATAGTAATTAAAATTAGGCTATTGATAAGTAATAAATAAATAAATAATTGTGGAGAAATAAATAATAATAATAATAATCAAGAGTTCATAATAATAATAAACAAAAACGATATTATATTACAACCAAAAAATAATAATAATAATAATAATAATCCAGGCCAGTAATAAGTAAAAATATAGGACATGTGTGGTTATATATTATATTTTTGTAGGATGTCTACTCACACAAGAGTTCATTAGAATTGAAGAATGGATAATGTATAGGTTTCTCCAACTCTAACTTGTGTTAAAAAATTTCATAATATTTAATTATTTATTAATAAAATAAAGGCATTGAAGATCAAATTTGTAATCACTTAATCACATATGATATAAAATCACTTGGAAAAAAGGATTTCCAATAAGGTGAGTGATAGCTCATAAAAGTATAGAGCTATTTATTGCATTTTACTATTAAAATCCCCTATTTGCTATTAAGTTGTATTGCTTTTTGCTAAATTTGTCTCCAGGAGCATTTTAATGATAAATTTGTCTCCAGATATGGTTTAAAGAAAAAAGCAAAAGGTTTAAACTTTATGTAATTGAATTCTTTTAGAATTTGATGATATTTGAATTTAATGTCAATAAGAATATAATTTATTTTATTTCCGAGCCAATATCACATTATACTAAATTGTTCATGTTTGTACTAAAAAAAAAAAAAAAAATTGCTCATGTTGTGAAGGTGCTAATAGACTTTGGGGTAAGTGCTACTTTTCCTAGAGTAGCACGAGGTCTTGTAGTATTGTTAATAGGTAGTTTTTTTTTTTTGGTTAGGTGTTGTACGTGTATATCAATTGTTAATTTCTTTGTTCCATTTTGAGGATGGGAATCATGGTGACATAAGATGAGATTCAATTGTTTGTCGGTTTGTTTGGTTATTTTAATACAGATTATAATAACTGTTATTTTTTTTAATATTACAAACTGTTATCACTGAAATTTTTTAAAGGTTAGTCTATATTATATACTTTTCTTAAAATATTTTTCCCCCGCATTCTCTATTTCATGAGCTGGATCAATGTTTAAAAAGAAATTGCGGAACTCATTATTTGGTCTTAAAATACATGTGGACTGAGTGGGTTCTATGATTATTTTTTCTCCGATGAAGGAATACAAAATTTGATGCATTAGGGTTTCTGTATAATCAAAACCCTCTTGTTGATGGAACCCCTTTGCAACAAGGCGAGCTTTGTACTTATTTACAGTTCCATCAGGATTTTCTTTAATTTTAAAAACCCACTTACAACCTATGACCTTTCTGTGTGAGGGGAGAGATACAAGAGACCAGGTTTTGTTTGTTTGCAAGGCTTAAAATTCTGCTTGCATAGCTTCCAACCATGGAGGACTGGCCAAGGCTTGTTTGACAGTATGAGGTTCCATGTGAGTGAGAAGAACAAGTGAACGAGCTAAAGCTTTTGATCTTGTGACAATAGAGTGAGGGGAGGGAGGTGAACTGACTGAAATGGAAGGTTGATAATCAGAAGAGGATGACGTGTACCAAAAATTCAATATTTGGACGTACGTGAGTTTGAAAAAAATACATTTTATAATTATAAATGATTAAATGAATCAAGGCAAGCTTTTATTTTTTATATGCAAATCAAGTCAAGTCTAGAATTTAGTTCGTACTAAGTTAATAAGTAAAGCCAAGCTCAAAATATTTTTCATAGGCTTGACTTGTTTAAGCTAAAGTTTGAATCGGTTTAATTCATTTACACCCCTAGTTACAATAGAGTGATATTCCGTTTTAAATCATTTTCTTTTGTTTTTCTATTTCACATCCAATGATTTGTAGCAGTCTCACAAGTTTCGTGATGTGTTTTGTTTATAAGAATCTGTGTCAATTAGCAATTCTCTCTCAAATTAAAATAATGGAGGGACGATCCACATATTATTAATTTTAAGTTTATCCTAATTAATTCCCTATTTAATATAAATGAATTGGGCCATCTTAGATGCTACCATATTGTAAGCAAAGCAAATGGAGATGCTAAAATTCTATCGAGCCCACATAAGCCCTAAGCTTGATCGCCCAATATAGAAGATGAAAATAATTTAAAATTTTCATTTAAAAAGTGAAAATAATTCTATGGTTATTTCTTTTTAATTTAATATTCAGTTAAAGAAATTGATTGAAATAATTTTACATATTATATACGAGATTAGTATTTGTCTTTTTAAATGATAAAATTATGTCATTTTAGTCATTGTATTTTTAACAAGAGAAACATAAATTGTGAGAGAAAGTAGAAGGTTTTTTTAAATTTAAATATTAAACAAAAATAATAAAATTAACTAAAATAATTAGGAAAAAGATATACTTACCACCAAAAAAGTTTACAATCTTTACAACTAACCTAATCATCATTGATTTTCGTCAATCTAACAGTTATAATTTATTGAAAATTATTGGATCGCATTTATTAATAATTATTAATTCCTAATAAATTATAACCGTCAGATTGACGGAAATCCACGATGATTAGATTAGGTGTAAAGGTAGTAAACTTTTTTGGTGATAAATATATTCTGTCTCAAATAATTATAATTTAAAGGATAAATATTTTTTGTCATTTATATATCGTGAATAATGAAAAATATATTTAAATGGAGAAAAGAAAAGCACCGCAGTTGTAGCAAGCAAGTTAGCAATGAGCGGAGTCTGTGCTGTATTTGGTTGCAATAGAAACAGAGTGCGACCAGTGACTGCAACAAAAGACGCGTGTCTGATCCTTGTTCTTCTTCATTTCCCCCCTTTGACTCCTTCCAATAATTTCTCATTCCCTATATTTTCCCATCCCAAAAACAGAAACAGATCCTTCTTTTCTTTTACCAAAACAAAACAAAATGAGTTTATTGGATACTTATCAATATGTATTTGGGGCTTGCATTTATTATGTTACATGAAACAAAAAAAGTTTCATACACACATAATATTTTGTGGGGTTTGCACTTTTTAAAGCACAAAAAAAAAAAACTAATGCACGTAAAACGAATCTCTATAACATTACACTATTATTTTTCCTACAACATAATTTTTATAAAATCCTATAAAATATGATTCACAACCCTAACAATATATTATAGGATATTTATGATATAATACCGATGTTATATAATATAAAAACCAAATCAAAATTTATAATTTTTAATATAAAAAAATAAAAATTTAACTTGTGATTTAAATTAAAAAATATAAAAAAAATATTATTTATGAGAAGAAGAAAATAAAGGCATCATCATATAAGAAAAGATAATATTAGCAGGCTTGATAAACAAAACGATATTATCAATAGACAATAAGAATAATAAGCAAAAAGAATATAGTTAAATGACTACCTTAACAAAAAGATGATGAATTAATTATATTATTAATAATCTATAGATGCTGATAATAATAATATTAATCTTAATAATTAATGATCAGGAAAGTAAGTGATTTCCACTTTAGTTATTTATGTATACGAAAAAATTCAATCCCAAACAAAATAGACGCTTAACCTTCTCTTTCTTCGTTTCATGGTTTTTCAGTTAAAACCCTTTTTTTCCGCACCCCCCTTCCCTTTTTTCATTACAAGACTTCATCATCAGACATCAATTCCCAATCCAACTTTTCAATACCCAGATTTCCATTCTCCATCACAATTCTTAAAGTACTTTTTTTTTTTTTTTCTTTCTTTCTGGGGTTCCATTTTTTCGTCTTCTTTTTAAGTTTTTGTTCTTGCTTGCTTTTCACTTTTCACCATCATCGTGTGTTTGTTTGTATATGGATCAACAAGACGAAGCGATTGCGAAGGCATCGAATTTCCGATCATTGAACCACTCGGCGTGGCTCGAAATCAGGCTCTTCTACGTTCGAATCTCTCCTTGCGTCATCGACAGCGTCCCCGAACACCTAACCCTATGCCATCCCCACCGTGAAATTGGGGTTTCCCTCGTCATCAACGGCTCCCCCGTCCCGGCGTCGGAGGCTGCGCCGCTCCCTCTTCGGCGCGACCGCGTCGATAGGGAATCGGCGGAGGTGACTTACGTCAGCACCGACAGCGTGCGCGTCACGGGAAGCGTGGAGTTCGAGGTGTACGAGAAGGAAGGGCTGTTCCTCTGCGGGTCATTGGAGCGGTTGGATGATGCTGATTGGGGCAATGGGAATGTGGCGGGTTCGGGTTCAGGTTGGAGCATGGACTGCCACGTGGCTTCCGGGTCAATTGGGTCGGGTTCGTCGGCTTTCTTCCGGCCGAAGCTCGGTGTTTCTGCGCCGTCTATCGAGGTTTACGTGGCGGGGTGTTGCTCCGGTGTGCCTGTGATTCTGAGCAAGACAATTCAGATGAGCCCCAGGAGGAGAGTGCCTAGGCATGCCACGTTGGATGCTATTCCTGAAGATGAGGAAGTGATGATGATGATGATGGAGAAGGAACACAATGGTATGAATGGGTTGATTCCTCAAAGGAAATTGCAGGTATTGCTTTTCTGACTTGCTCCTATGTGATGAAGTGATGAACTCAGATTGTACTTGTGATTTGTTATTGTGAATCGTGATTGTTAGGTTTTGGTATAGTGTTCTGTGATGTGTCTATTCTCAATTCAAGTTTAAATCAGTTTTCTTTGGAGTTGCAAGTGTGTTGTCTTAGCAGTTAATAGTTTTTATGCTGTAATGAGTGTTGGTGTTTTTGTTATGTAATTAGTCTCTTGCAACTTTTAGGAAAGGCTGCATACTATAGACTCTTCCATGGACCATGCACATAGCAGAAGTTTTATAGCTTTACGCTGCCCTTTTTATGCTGTTATTAGTGGTGTGTTTGAATCTCCTCCTGAAAATTAGATAGTTTTTTGAAAGGATTTAGGAAGAACTCATGGGCTTGTATGCGTGATGGTGTAGTGCATCCTGTGTGGTTTTGTGTGTTTCCTTACATGGAGTCCCGCTCTTGCCTTTTTCTAGTGTGGAATTACGCGTTGTATCTTAAGGACTTTTCATATTGGGTATGTCAAGGACATTATTAAGATATGTCATGTCACCCTGGAAATTTTAATATTGCACTATATACATCTTCCTTACTGAAGTTGTAGTTATATACATTTTAATATGCCTTCTTAGGAATGAAGGATCTGTAATTGCAGTTGAAGATAGAAATCTTGATTTTTCATTTTCAATAAGCTGCATAGAACAAGAAAGCATTCTGGTTGTTTTGAAAAGTGGCATAATTGATAGCAATGTTACATCCCAAAGTTTGATTTTTTTTTCTTTATAATAATCAGACCTTACTGAAGTGCTTGTTATATGGATTTGATTTTCATCTATTTGGGTTCATGACCACCAACCCCAACTTGTTTGGAATAAATGTGATACTGATGTTGATGATGTCAATTTAAAACATTTTTATGCTACCATCCATTCATGTATTGTCAAATCATCAAAAAAAGTTTGACTATTGGAGATAGTACATCGGAAGTACCCTAAACACACTTCATTAAGTGTTAGTATAAAAATTTTACACTGAAAATGGATCAAATTTAAACTTGACTTTTATATCGAAGAAAGAAAGTTTGATTTTTCATTTTCAGTTAGCTGTTTAGAGGAAGTAACATTCTGATGGTTTTAGAAACAGCATAGTTGGTAGCTCTGTTATTACCCTCCAATAGTTTGATTATTTTATTGTATCGTAATCACACTTTTCTGGTTCTATTGCTAGGTTTTTTTATGAACCCCATTAGGATGCAAGATGCATCTAGAAAATAGAAATAATACTTAATTTGGGAATTAGGCATCCCCCTTGATAATGGGTTACTCTTATTAGATGATTAAGTATCATGCTGATATGATAAGCGACGAAAGTTAAACTCAATCATATAAATTTCATGCCTAGTACTGTCTGCCGAGCCAGCTCCTGTCTTCTATTCCGATTATTACTTGAAGCATTATGATTGAATGTACGGAAATAATAGCATCATTTCTTTAAGTAATTCTTTATGCTTTTAATTTGAAGGCCAAGAATCTGACTTGCTGCATTCAATTATATCATAGTGCTTATACTTATCCCACTTTTTCATAAAACAATTTGATTTTCTATTTTTTATTGGTTGCTACATTGATGTTTTTAATACAGTTGGACAAAAATATCTTCCATGAGCCTTAGAATTTCTGAAATGTCAATTGTTTTACTTGGACGGTATCGTGCAGATAACAGGGTCAGAAGTTGATGATTATGATTCTGATGGGAAGATGATGGGGCATGGTTATTACTCTCAAGAGATGTATCTCGGTGAGGATGGGCAACTCTCATGGTTCAATGCTGGTGTTAGGGTTGGTGTTGGAATTGGCCTTGGCATGTGCGTAGGTATTGGGATTGGTGTTGGACTGCTTATGCGCTCATACCAAACGACAACCAGAAATTTCAGGAGGAGATTTTTCTAAGCGGTAATAAGGAATTTGCTACTCTAGTTTAATGAGAAGCGCAAGAAAATATATTGGAGTTCAAGGGTGGGACATTCCTAGAGGAGGAACTAAGGAACTAAAAGTTCAATAAGTTGAATGCATGAAGCATAAGTTTTGTAGATGAGTGGAGTGTGCATTGTCTTGTTTTGTAGCTTTCTTGCAGATACGTTCTTGTATCACGTAGATTTGAATTTCATGTAAATTGCATCTGATCCTCGGATAGATTTTTAGTGCTCCTCCTGATATGCATGCTACACCCACTTAAGTTACTATACATGGACTCACATATTTGCATTCACTCTCATTTTTTTTTTCTAGGCAACTTCATTTCTGATACTACAAATGTTCATGCGTTATAGCTTAAGTGGGTGTAGTGTGTACTATAAGAGGACTAAAAATTTACCTGTGATCCTTTCACAAGAATAGATATCAATAATAGAGCAATACAACGGCTTTGAGGATGTGGTGTGCCTGCAGAAACCAGTTTTTTTTTTTTTTTTTTTTTTGATAACAGCAGAAACCAGTTTTCAGTGGCCTGCAAAAGCTTGCTGGAGGTTTTGAGTTTTGACTGTGAACATGGACAGAGATTTTACTGTTTGTTGGCTTGTAGATATTTTGTCATTTGATACAAATCTTTGTAAGCATATATATATATATATATATATATATATATATATATATATATATATATATATATATTTTGTTCCCATGGTAAATGATTTTTTTTTTTAAAACTTCCTGCCCTTTTTAAGATTCATTAATTATAAGTTTTATGTGTTTATTCTGGAAATTTTAATGTTGCGGATAATTTGAAGAAGTTTCATTCGTAAAAAAGGATGTGAACAAGAAGAAGAAAAATAAAAACTTAATGGAAGTTGAGTTTGTTTCTGAATTTAGTAAGAATATATTTATGCTTAAATTTTAGTGGATAAAGATGAAGGATGTATTTGACAATAAAGTATACATGAATATATTTTTAGTTACTCATTCATAGACAAGTTCGTTTTAAATAAATTTTATCATGAGGAAATGTAGTCAATGTTGGAAATGGATTCCAAGGCTATTGTTCTAATGAGAAACATTGGTTCCGCTTGAAGTGATGCGACCAGTAGAGTAATTAACTAAAGTGTTAGTTACTAAACTTTGCAGTGACATATTGTAACGTGAGTTAATATTTTCTTAAAATATAAATCAAATTCGATTTTGAGCATTTTTAATTTATACTCTTACTCTGACAGATCAAAAGCATTGTAAGTTCAGATGTACTAATTTGTGAGATTGCTTGATATCAAAGAATGAACCTAATTAAAGAGAAAGGCGTGATAGTGAAACATGTGGCTGTGGAATTCAATGTTTATGGGCCGTTAAAGTTATGTAAACTTGTGATTTATCTGACAGCTGAGGGGTCTTTGGGACCAAAATATCATGTGCTTGTCTAAATCTGAATCCGTTGAGGTTCATACGCCATTTGTTGGAACAGGTACCGCAATGTCACTGTTTAAATAAAAATATACTCAATTATTATGCGAATAGTAAAAAAATTTAAAGTGCCATGCATATAAGTTTGCTATATCAAGTAGCAAACTTAGTTTCCAGACATAATACCTCTCTGGTGGTAAGTTCATTATTAGCAATACTGAATTAGGTGATCAAAATATCAATATATTTTAAGCACACACAAAAAAAAAGGTGGCAGATACAAGTTCGTTAGACACTGCCATGTAAGTAAAGTACTATTCCTAGTCTGACTTCTAGTGTGTGCACTGTCTATTGTGTACTGTTCTTGTACTATTCCTAGTCTAACATAATTATAATGACGGTGTAAAAGTTTTTCACACTAATATTGTATCAAAAATTAAATTATTTATTTAATGAAAATAAATTAAAATAAATTGAAAGAAATAACAGCACGAACATCATGTAAATGCACATTAGTTATGCATACGAAATTTGTGTTTATATATTACCTTAATTTGAGAATGAGGGAGGATATTTACATAGTCGTATATATGCTTCTTTGGATTTGTAGGGAAGTAAGTATAATGATTAGGATTTAAGTTGGGAAGTAACCTTTTGGTTTTGGGCCTCCTAATTCGTAAGATGGTTTGCAAATGCCATAAAATCCCTATGTAATAAGATCATAATTATTTTTAATCTGGATTAAGACTTTGACTGATTTAGGATTTTTGCTTGATTTAGGATTTAAAATTAGTTGTTCGTAAGAAAAAAGTAGAGGAAAAAGACTCCTCTAGAATTAACTTGTATATAAATTAAGCAAAGTAAGAATATATTAATTTAAAAATGCATATTGATTTTATTTGAAAGTGCACGTTAATTTTAATCTATTGAAATTTTAAAGGTAAATATACACATATTTATTTTAAAAGCAACTATTTAAAGGAGTTTTTCCCAAAATGGAGATTTGGACAATGGGAGATAATGTAATTTTTTTTTTAAAAAATTACATTAGCGTGCTGTTTGCAATAGTGCACACGCTGTTTGCTCTGCAAGTTAAAAAGGACTTATTCATAAATGCCAATCTCAAATCGCGATCAAGAATAGTACATTTGAGATGGTGTAATGTTGTTCGCTACCCTATACAACGAATTTGTAATACACATGTTTTTTTTGCTCACTTTATTCGTTATTGTTAATAGCAAATTATCACTAAAAAAGTGTCACCCCTGCGAACTAAGTTTTTTGAAAATTTTTACTATTTGCTATATTTTTTTTCATAAACAGTGACATTATAGTCGTGTTTCCCATTTGTTAGTGTCAACTCAAAGGAATGCACATAAAATAGTCAAACTCGTAGTATTAATTTTATATATTTAATTAATACAGACTAAATAAAATATAATTTATTATCTATGTTTATCATGGTAGGATGCAACGTGTCAAATTCTTATGGTATTACATCATTGCCATCTACTTTCATAATTTCGTTACCGTTGCTAGAAGTATACGATTTCTTTTTTATTATGCTGTTCCTTAATTTAGTCTTGTCACAATGAATATAAATAACAAACTTTTTGACGTGATGAACTGTGAGTTTAAAATTGGAGAAAGAATACTATCTATCTTTAAGGGGTTCGTGAATCTTCTTCTGGGGCAAGGTAGAACTTTCCAACATAAAGTTGGGTAACTTCTAGGTATAGGTAGAGGATTTACCTACATATAATAATATAATCCTCACTCACTTATCCACACTCCATTTTGCGTCTCATCATTTGTGCTTCTTTTAATATTGTTTTAAGGGAGCGTTTGGTTGAGGAGAAGATTTTATGAATAATAGGAAAATGTGATTACTAGAGAAATAGTTAGAATATGAGTTTGATAGAAAAATGTAAAAAAAGTTGTTTGGTGGGATAAGATTTTGATGGGGAAATTAGATAACTTTTATAAAGTCTATGTTTGGGTGTAGGTAAAATATAAATAGAAAAAAAAGTTGTTTTTACGAAAATAACCTCGTTTTGTTTTTACGAACTGGCACCAACCACATAATTTTATCATCCAATGAAGTCCAAGCCACCATATCCTTAACAGGCAATTCATCGAACAAGTCCAGTGCAGACACCATATCCCCACTCCTGGCATACGCAACAATCAACTCTGTCCAAGAAACCACATCCCGTTCAACCATTTCATCAAACACCTTGCACGCACAATGCAAAAGCCCAGATTTCTCATACATATCGATCATGGTGTTGTTGACATACAAATCAGAGTCAAACCCACCAACCAACAGTGTCTGGGCATGAACCTGCGCGCCCAAACTAGGATCGCGAACGACGCCACAAGCAGAAAACAGAGCAGAGAAGGTAAATGACATGGGATGGTGAAGAGAAGAGCAGAGAAGGTAAACGACAGAGCAGAGCAGAGAATGCATCCAATTTTTTTTGTTCCACCGAGTTACCTCCCACAAGGGGTACGCTGGTCTTTTCTTTAGATAGCCAAGTGAGTAAATATGGTGGTTTTCAGCAATACCATCTTGCAAAAGGGAAACTTTGGCCGGCAATCTCGGTAGAAAAAGATAGGGAAATAGGTTTGGTAGCAATCACAGTTAGGTAGCCAAGTGAGGAAGCTAATTCAACCAAACGATGGTTTTATACATTCCCACTTCTCATTTATCTATCATTCTCAAAAGAATCCTTCAACCAAACAGCCCCTAAGGGAATTATTATTCTTATGTTGTAGTGATAGGTATCTTATGTCATAGACTCAACATATGTGGATTCCATTGATTTAAAAGAAAAAAAAAAAAAACAAGCACAAATATCGAAAAGTCAGTAAGAAAATTTTTCTATCTTATGCTGCATGAGATTAACTTAACCCTTGTTTTAAATATATTATGGAATCATCCACGTGTACATTTTATCCATGTTCACGCCTGTTTCCAAACACAACCCTATCCTGCTTAGGACAACACTGCCTAATTCTATATTTGTGTAGGTCGAAGGATAACCCTCCAAAGTCCAAACCTTCCAGTTTGATCCCAATAAAACTTGAAGTTTCTTTTTAAAAAAAAATATGTATATATTTTTTATACCACGTAGTGTAATTAATGGTAACTTCATTAATATATAATTATAATGCAACATAGACTATTCTCATTGACAAGAACTAAGTTGTAATGACTAAGGATATCCCATTACTCTCGTATAAAGGAAAGTCAACATAGGACCTTTGAAGATGCGCTTCTGTTCTTTTTCTCCTTAGTTTTTCGGCCACGGTTGCAATTTAATTTTTGGATATTAAATTGTCACTGTTACATTATACATTCCACATATATATGTTGATATATCATTTAAAACTTTTAACTGTGGTTATTTTTAATTTCAAATCGTCTGTTACGATGTAACTAAAGAAATTTAACATGCAGTATCAAGAAATGAAAAAAAAATGTCAAGCGATTATTATTATACTTAAATTCTTTTATTTATACAATAATACATGAGCCAATTATTATAATAAAATTTACACCATAATGAATCAAAATTAAGAACACGCCAAATATTTTTTTTAAATTTCTTTATAAATAATCTTTGCCGTGTACAAAATTTATTTCGTAGGTTCAATTTCTTCTAAACCTCACAACGAGACAACTCTTTTTTTTCTAAAGCTCTTATACACTAAAATAAAATAATTATATATATATAATATATTTCTAAAATTTTTAATTCTTATTATTTTCTTTATGCCTATAAGTTCTTACGTTTAACTATATTTATTAGAGGAGAGATCTTTTAACTCTAGAGTAAAACATATTATCCTATTTTTTTTATCAATTGGCTTTTCAGGCAATATGCATCATGTATGTACATTTTTCCTTAGTCACAGTGATCTATTACCTCATTTTTTCAACCTTTTAATTTCCATAAAATAAAACACATTCACTCGTGTAATAAAACTCAACAAAATAGTTTGGATCCATATAATATAAAAAAGAGAACACAAAATTGCAATAATGGATTTAACCGCCATTGCCACTTTGTGTCACGTGTATGCAGATGCAAACGAGGGGCGAGGACAAAATGGTCATTTCATACTATTTTCCGTTCTATATAAAAGGTTTGTTTTAAGAATCCAACACCGGATATTGAGCAACGAAAACGAAGACGACAAGAACAGAAACAAATACTGAGGTTATTGGAAAACACAGAAACAGAGTTACCGACGCAAACACGAAACAGTAACACAATCAATCAAATTAAGGTTACGGTTTTGATCTTGATGGTGTCCGTGAACCCTAACCCAGCTCAAGGCTTTTACTTCTTCGATCCTTCCAATATGGCCCTTCCTGGTGTCAATCCTCTCCCACCTCCGCCACCGCAGCCTCCTGCTCCGGCCGCAACCTCCTCCACCACCGCAGAGGACCCGAATAAGAAGATCCGAAAACCATATACGATTACCAAGTCTAGGGAGAGCTGGACGGAGCAGGAACACGACAAGTTTCTAGAAGCTCTCCAATTGTAAGCCCTTTTTTTTTTTTTTTTTTTTTAATTTTCTTCATTGAATTGAAATCCATGTTGCTGTAAATTAGGCTCTGTTTGGGTGTGAGAATTGTTTTTTTTTTTTAATTTTTAATTTTTGTTTAGGAATTTTTCCATTTCTTGAGTTTTCTTGATTATTAAAGGCGATTAATTGGTTGTGAGTTGGGGTTTATGATAGGTGCTTGTAGTGTAAACCCTTTTGGTGTTATGCTTTAGATTCGTTTTATAATTGGGGTTCTTAAAATTCTTCCTCTTCTTTTTTATTATTTATATTTATATTTTGATTTAGTTTGATTGGTGGTATTTTATTCATAAGCTTTTGGGTTTTTAGTTTTAAGTAAGATGCGGGTTAAAAAAAGGAACTATTCTAGGATGGGAGAGTTAAATTTCTTTGTGTGTTTTTCTTTGATAACTGTAAGATTAACTTCATTTAGTTAAGTTCAACTTTGGTGGGGTGTGAATGATTTGGTGATTTGAATTGTGGGGTTGTAAATATTGTAGTGTGAAGCAATCTACCATTATTCTCAGTTACTCTTCTAACATTTTGTGTTTGGTCATGTTGCAAACTCGCATTTGTACCCGACTAACTGAAATCATGAAAGAACTGCATCCATATATATCAGAGAAGAAAGTGTTCTGTTTTAATTTTTTTAATTTAACGTGTTTATGGTTTATTTACAACATGCCTTGATTAAGCTTTTCAACAATAGTAAATTCTCTCTCTCTCTCTCTCTCTGTGTGTGTGTGTGTGTTCTGATGATCACTCAACAGACAACAATTTAAATTCTAAACAAATCATAAAATTGTGAGCACCCAAACAAGTTTCTTTGCTTTAATTTAATAACCAAGTTTTAAGGCTGCCTCTTTCAACTTATAGAACAAACTGCGGAGCGCAGATTCTGTAATGGAATGTTTTCTAGAGGGAAGTAGATGCATTGTTAAACAGTTTTTTTTATTATTATCTACATTTTAGGGAATGAATTTATTTCATCTGCATCTATATTATTTTTTATAGCTTGCAGATTCTGTGAAAATTAATAATTGAAAGAATCAGGGTTTAGAACTCCTTAGTTACAAAATCCATCACCTCAAGAATAGTATCAGCAAAAATCATGGTCATTGACATGAGTTTAGGGCAAACCATAGAGTTGTCATTTTGCATGGGTACGTTGTGCACTCCTAGAAATGCACTACCATGCTTTCTGGATAACATCACTAAAGGCTTTTTCCCCCCTTTCTGTTGATTGCTTGCCAAAAGCAGTGTATGTAACAATAATGGTGGTATCTGATTTACTTGTTTATTTTTGCTTATTTCCTTCTGTGTTTCTCTTGACTGATTTCAGATTTGATCGTGACTGGAAAAAGATTGAAGCATTTGTCGGTTCAAAAACAGTTATCCAGGTAATTATTATAAAAGTCAAAGGGAAACAAAGAACAAGTTATTAGTGGAAAATAGATTATTTTGGTTTTTCTTCAAACAGTGAAAATGACAATAAGAAATTTATTCATTATTCCACATTATTCTTGAATTTTGAATTCTATATTGGGTATTTAATGAAATTTATTCAGTGCTACGACTGAATATCATACTCGAAGGTGAGCTTAAAACTTGCTTTTTTAGAGGTTTCTTGAAATGAGTAAATGGTGACCTGATGGTTTCCAGAAGACTGTCAATTGAAACCCTAGACCTGAGGTATGTGTGATGATTGGAGTTAGTTTTATCCATAGCTTTTTGTTCCTTTTTAATATCTACCCTTGCTAGGAAACCAATTAATTTTTTGTTCATTGAGCCAATAAAGTACATATTTTGGTCTGGATTTTCTTGCATCACAATGAAATGCAACTTATTCTTCCTTTCTTTTTCTTCAAAAACCTAAGGTTTGATGGTGGGATTAAGAACATAAACTTGTAGTTTGTAATCTTTGTTGCATGGTTAATTAAGTACAAAAGAAAGGACATAAAGTTATTAACCCATCTTGGATTATATTAGCGAGTGTATTTATTTCATCAATTTTCTTATGGTGAATTTCTTAACATTCATTTCATGTTCCTCTAACTATACCTTCTTCACCCTTCTATGCTAAATTCTTTTTGGCAGATACGAAGTCATGCACAAAAGTATTTTCTTAAAGTTGAGAAGAATGGAACAAGTGAACATGTACCTCCTCCTCGGCCAAAGAGAAAAGCTGCTCACCCATATCCTCAAAAAGCTCCTAAAATCAGTTAGTATAGCCAACCATATTTAATGTATCAGTAGCTTGATTCTGTTATTTCAATTGTTGAATGACACTGGTTTTTATTTTTTCATTTTATCAGCTCCTACTGTATCCCAAGTCACAGGGCCATTGCAATCTTCATCTGCTTTCATTGAACCTGCCTATATTTATAACCCAGATTCATCATCTGTGCTTGGAACTCCAGTTACTAATGTGCCTTTATCATCTAAGAATTACAGTGCTATACTGCCAGTTAGTGTGCCACAAGTGACTAGAGGTTTTGTTTGTTCTGAAGTTCATGATGCTTGTTTTACTTTTTTTGTATAATTAAAATCTCTATTTTTTCCAATCTATTCTATGATGAATTTAGATATGAGGAAGGTTGTGTTAACTCAGAAAGTTTTTTGTTTGTTAGATGACACGGGATTGACTGGAGCTGGACAAGATGTTCCTCCTAATTGTTGCTACAGCAGTAGTAATGAGAATACACCTCCAGCCTGGCCAAGTAGCAAAGGGATTAATCAAGGCGACCAAGGCAAGCCAGTTAAAGGTTGGGATGCTTCTCTATCTCTAATTTGAACTAGATTCAGCTTGAAATTGACATAATGGAATAATCACAAAATCTTTAATTGGATCTTTTTTTAACTTGGAGAATATTGTTTGTAACAGTGAGGTGTTACTTGAGTTTGATTCAATTAAAAAAAAGAAAAAGAAAAGAAGTCTTGAAAATCATAGTTCCATTGTACCAGGACCATGTTTCCAAGATGATTTTGGTTTTGGCATAGCCCGATTGTCTCTGCTGTCTTATTTGTGTTGTTCTGGAAGGTCTCTATAGGAATTAACTAGTAAAAAATTAAAGCTTTTCATTCATTGGGATTAGGAAACAACTGAAAGAAGGATTTCATGCATAAGGCTGTAATGAGTTAGACTGGGCCCATTTCACCAAAATCTAAAGTACCATGCTGAACCCAGCTGTTCTAGCCAAAGATGTTGCCCCGACTTTGAAGTCCCAATCTTGCTCAACAAATCTGACAGTTTTGTACAATTACGAGGGGGTGGAGGGAGAGGTTGAAGCACTTTTTTTTTTGGTTATTTTTAATGTTATTGTGAAGTTCTACATATAGGTTAGGCATAGTGCAACGGAAGTATAGTGACTAATGACATTGGACTGAACTTGAGGATGAAATCTGAATGTCCAAAATATAAGCTAAAAATTACAGAATTCAATTAAACGTATCTATGATCAGGAAGAAAAATCAAAATTGAACCATGAGTTTTTGAATTGGTTTTGAAGAAGTTCACATGAAACATGCTAAAATTACATATTTCTTTGAGTTTTCATTTGTTTAGTTACAGTCACAAGGCTTAAGAAGCAGAGCCAAATATTCTTGGAAACAGTTCAAAAAGAATGAAAAGAAACTAAACTACAGAACCCTAGAGCTGCTTTATTGAAGGGGGCGCACAGTAAAACTAGTTTTGCAAACTGCACCACTGCTCACATAAAATGAAATATTTAAAAGTTGATTTAGGGTTGATTACCCTTGAGTTGGGACAGGGTCTTCAATTCAAAAGATGCACTTTGATGTGTTCTTGGGTCTTCAAGAAATGAGAACGGCTGGGCGAGAAGTATTTAGTACAAAACATCTGGATCTTATAAAATGAAGATTACAAATTTTCTCTGTTCTGAATTTTCTGTTTGGAGTGAGTAGTGCATACAAATAATAACGTTAATATTGTAGTATTTTTTTTTCCATTAACATTATTCTTCGCTCTTGCATCATTTTATGTGTATAAATAGTAATGTTTATGAATTGTATTAATATTATTATGTTTGTTATGTTGTGGCCCGCTAGATGTCTGATGTTGAGATTGTCAAGCATCTATTTTACTATTATGTTCATGGTTCTTGCCATGCTCTTGTTGACAAGTTTACCTTCTCTATGCAGTAATGCCAGATTTTGCACAAGTGTACAACTTCATTGGCAGTGTATTTGATCCAAATTCAACTAATCACCTACAGAGACTGAGACAGATGGACCCAATAAATGTTGAAACGGTAATTAATTAATATCAAGCCCTTCATCTTCTTTGCCTCCATTTGTTTAATTTAATGGCTAGTTTGCCCGAGTAATTTACATGGTCCAGTTTTGCAGGTACTGTTGTTGATGAGAAACCTCTCCATCAATTTAATGAGTCCTGAATTTGAGGATCATGTAAGTTTTGTTCCCAATTGAGATATTCTTCTTTGCAATGAGTTGTTTAATTATATTGTTTTCACCCTTATTTAAATGTTAGCAATAAAATAGGCTCTTTTTATTCCCATTTCTGATATACAAAATCAACACCCGCATGATGTTCAGACTTCAGAATCCATTGGAGATGACTATTTTCACATGCAGATACATGCAGAAGTATAGAAAAGTTAGCCAGGCAGGGAATTTAGTGGAGGATGAGTTATTTTCTGTGTTTATTATTTTGAATTGCATGTGTAGTTCTTCAGCTGCAGTCTTCTCTTATTCTGATAAAAGAGGGATCTATTCTCAAATTTAATATATTGTATGCTCCATGCTGTGATTGCAAGTGTTATCTTTTCATTTATTTCATCATAATGTATTAATTTATTTATTTTTTTGCCAAATCTTTAATTAATGAATGCAGAAGAGGCTGCTTTCATCATATGATGCTGACTCCGAGAGGGCAAAGTTTGTTAATCTTCGTAGCAAATCCCTCACTGACAAATCTGAGAGTGCTGTTCTGTCTGCTTAATGGGGTTTACCAGTGGTTTCTCCTGAAGAGAGAGATTGAAATATATTTCCTGAATACACCTAAATTGGGCACAAGAGGGGGAAAGGACAAAAGGTTTTACTAAAAGAAAATGTAGCATGTAGATGCTTGCATGTGTATATAATACGTATATATACCTTTTGGATTGTGTTTTGTTTGTTTTAGGCTCGTTTAGGATCTTATGAAGATGATTGTCCTTGAAATGCAGGACAATGAGAGTCTTGTTGAGTTCACTTCTGGAGGCTATACTGTACAGTCTGTTGAGTGCTTTTGTGTGTTATGCTGTGAAGCTTATTTCTAGAATTAGAATACAAAAGCGGTATTAGGACTTTAGTCTTTAGAAGGTGCCGTTTGGGTTGTATATAAACCAATAAAAAGTGTATTTGAGTTTTACTTTGTTTTAAGGTGTGTATTATACTTATATAACCTGTCTTGCTACCTGGTCTCATTGATATTTAGGAGGCATTTTGATACGTAGATATATAACTCCCAAGCGTCTTAAATATCTAAGCAATATTCGTATTTGGTACTATAGTAATGTTATGACACAAGCAATTCCAATGTCCTCTATTAAGGTAAAATATTAGCTTTTGTACGGGCGGTTAATATAATAAAAATAGTTACTACTAACTTTTTTGTTAATAATGTTTCTTGTTATTGTTACCAATTTACAGTACAGTGTTTATTATATTAAGTTATTAAAAATTCATAAATTGTATAGTATCATAAAATATTTTACGAGTCATGCGATATTCGGCGAGAAGCTGGAGATTGAACTGACAAGATCCCCAGTTCATGGCGACCGGAGTTATAGCTAATTCATGGTTTGACCGTGAACCGGGCAATTAGGTCTAGTTTTTAAAACATTGGGTCCAAGAGTTAAAGACATTTTTGCACGAAAGTAGAATGCTATGAATTAGGGGTGTCAAAATATGTTAAAGATCCGTGACTCAACCTATGATACAACACTTCAAAATGCGTGTTGCATTGATATGTGAGATAAATGGATTGTATTAGAGTTTGAAAAATGACACAAAGAGAGCGTTTGGTACGCGATATTCTTCAGAATTTTTGTGAAACTAAACTTTTCTAAATTTTTAATTTTTGAATATTATCGTAAATTAAATGTAAAAATTATATTTCTGAAAATCGAGATTCTCAGATAAAAAAAAAAAAATTCTCCTCTACCAAACGCCCTCAAAATATTATTATAGGGAACTTTTTTTCCAAAAGTATAAAAAAGGTTAAAATTTTGATAATTTTTATACGATTTGCTATGAATCATAGGTTAATTAGTGTAAATTTAAATTTTTTGTATACCCATGTGATCTGTTACTTAAATCATAGGTTATGTTCAATTATCATTTTTTTTGGTAAACAATTCCCATTATTTAACCTGTGAACAAATATGTATTATTTTCCGGTTGAACAATTTAATCCACGGATTAAACCTTAACATAACATTAACTTGATGTGCCAAATCATTTTGCCATCTTTACAAACTATCAAGTACAATTGATCAACGCAATAAGCATCAATTACAACCATGAAAATTGTGAAATTTCATTTAACTCCAAAATTGAGTTACACTAAAAACAACATAGATCTAAACCTATGGTGTTCGAGACCATGTGCACCAAAGTTTAGCTGCAAATTGTTTTTTCATGTAACACTATTACGTGTCAATTATCATCAAATAACAAGAAATGTAAGTCCCACCACTTTAGTTGAAGTGGTTTCTCTTTAAATGTAGGGCCAAAAAAAAATAAAGATTAGAAAGTTCATTGTATTTCGACTATTTTTCAAAATCTGAAGTCCCATTTTTTTCCATATGATGATAAATAGGTATTTATACTTGTTTACGAATTGTAGTTATTATTTATAGAAACTGAGTTAGTCACATGATTCACATCAATTGATTTAAAATTTGATGATACACACATTTAGTTCAGCATGACACGAGCCATTAGATCCATGGATACCAATGCGGGTCAATAAAACCCGAAATCTGAATCTAAAGCAGCTATATATTATATATTTGCAGGCCAGCGTTGGAGCTTCCAGAACTTTCTCTTGATCGTTAGCAATGGAGTTCCCTTACATGGAAGCTGTCGTTGGTGAGTTCTCTCTCTTCTCTCTGTAATGGTGCTACCGTTATTCTCTTCTCTCTCTTATCGGAAGCACGAGCTCAATTGTTTCATTGAGCTGAGTCTTCTTCTGTTGCTGAAGCTACTGGCTGAGTTGCATTGCAGTTCTTTGCATCGTTGTCTGGGATTTTGATTATGGATATCATGCTCTGTTTAGATTTTTTGTTTTTTTTAATTTACTTCTTTTTTCTCCTGTTAACGTTTTCTGGGAATTCAGGAAGAAATTAACTTTGCTGGATTCTGAATTTAGGGTTTATCGTGAAATTTAGGGTTTTTTTTTAATTCTGTTTTGATTCTATCATATCAGGATTTTGAATCTCTCTCTCTTTTTCACTGGCACTTGGAACCTACATGCATGTATTCGTTTATTTCTTATGTTATGAATGGTAGAGAAGAATATTGTTTTGGTTATAAATTGAGAATGAGGAAATTAATGTTAGAAGTTATTACTCGATTATTTGAACTACAACCTCTGCGTTCTATGGATAGTAAGAAACATAAATTTTGGATTAAAATTCTTAGTTCTGTTTATGCTTGTCTCTGTGGCTGTTAAGCAGTGTGTTGTGCTGAGGCTTGGCCTTGTGATAGTTTTTGTACTGGGTGTTTCTTGAAGAGTAGCTGGTTTGCCTCAATATAAAGCTGGTATGGCAGCCAATGATGATTGGCTCAACTAGTAGGATCTAACTGCGTTGACTAAAGGGTCTCGGGGTTTAATTCTTTCTAATGATCCTTTATTGGTATGTCATCTTGAAGTACCACTGTAAGCCCTTGGTGAGGCCTGTGGCATGTTTACCTTGGAATAGGGCAACTTCCCATCCCCCTGAACTTTTTATTACAAAAAAAAGCTGGTTTGGTAGTAGGACTGACTCCATAAGCATGTCGAAGCTGGTAGAACATATTAATTATACTCTTATTATTTTCTGCAGTAGTTTATTTGCAGCATTTTTTGATTGATTAGGACAACAACAAATAGCAAACCGAGCAAAATTGCTCTGCAACATTAAATATCTATGGTCTCTTTCCAGTTCATAAACTGACAGTTACTACTTTTCTCTCCGGATTTAAGTATATGATTTCTGAGGTTCTGTAAGGATTTATCATTCATCAATTTGTGTTAACTGTAAATAATAAATTTAACTTATCTTGAAGGAATACTAGAATACACCTGACTGGAAATTTGGTAGGTTTCCCTCTCCAACACATAAGGCTATTTTAAATAGTGGAAGCTTCCTTTAATTTCTGTTATTTTGAGACCCCTTTTGTCCTTTCTATGCTTCCTTGCTCCCCCCTTCCATAAAAAAAGAAAAAAGAAAAAAAAAATATCAAGGAAAAAAATTATAGTAGCCTTTCACAAAAAAGGAAGAAAAACATGATAATGGTCTAGTTTGCTAATAGATGGGTTACCGTGTTAGATTGTGATTATTCATTATTATTTATTTGATATAGTATTGACTCTCTAATCTTGTTAATCATGTACTCTTCTGGTACTATTCAACTGTTTTGCCACTGGACATAAAATATCAGATTTACCTGATTTGCTGTTTTCTTCTAATTCATTTCCAGGGTTTATGATATTAATGTACTTTTTTGAAACTTACTTGGATGTGCGACAACATGCGGCACTCAAACTTCCTACTCTTCCAAAGACTTTAGAAGGAGTAATCAGCCTAGATAAATTTCAGAAATCTAGAGCCTATAGTCTAGATAAAAGGTTTGTTCTTTTGTTTCATGGAATTTCTGATGCAGTTGGATGCTTGTACTTGGTATCTCATTCTGAAGGTTGCTTCTGGGATGTCTTACTAGTATTCTTATACATGGCTATTTGTTTACTTTGTTCAGCCACTTCCATTTTCTTCATGGGTTTGTGACAATAGTGATGGATTCCACAATTTTGTTCTATGGGGTGTTGCCCTGGTTTTGGAAGGTGAGGATTGGTTTGGTGTTTATGAAATCCAACTTTATAACTATATGATCACCATTTGATGTGTATTCTTGATTGCAGAAATCAGGAAACTTTGTGACATTAGTGGGTCTCAATGCAGAGAATGAAATAGTGCATACCCTTGCCTTTTTAGCTGGTGCCATGATCTGGTCACAGGTATGTTTGTGACTTCCCTTATTTGAGAATAAAATAGTTTTGAGTATATTACTGGAGAATAAAATAGTTTCGGCTGTGTTATGTATTTTTTTGAGTGTAACTCTAGTATTTTATGGTGTTTTCTTTGGCACAGCAGCTGATTTAGGATAAAATTAGGCATTTGGCATTTTGGCTTCTATTTGGTTAAAGCATGTGGTCTTTTGATGGGGTTCTCCTAGCCTATATGCTGAGGGATTAGGTGGCTTTGTTCTATTTTCCCGTTTTCATGTTTCTGTTTTCTGTTTTCTTTGTTGTTTGTTTCCTTTTCATGCTTAGGAGGATCTCTTATCCTCCAAACACTCTTACCGAATTTCATCTTTAATAAGCAAGTCTTTGGTTTGTGGGGGGGGGGGGGGGGGCTATAGCAACTTGGTGTGTGAAACATTGCTTTAGGAAGGAATGAGGAAATATTGAAGTTTGGACCATAGTCTTCTTGCCTCAAGATAATCCAGAGTCAAAGAGTATAAGGACTATAGCAAAATGAATATGATGCTAAGATTGGGTCAGTGCAATTATTATAGCCCTTGAAATTCTGTTTATCAGTCATACGCATTTCTTTTGTCCTTTGGTTTGATTTTGAGATATTATTTTCAAAGTAACACCTGCTTTTCAATTGCTTTTGTCTGTGTCCCTAACTCCCTATCGGTTTTTCACAGAAAGCTTAATAACAAGAAAACTTTTAATGTTCTTTTCCTTTCCAATATTGTGATATCCTCTTACCTTTACTTTTTAGATAGAACCCAATCTTGGATAAATATGGTTATTTTCCTAAGGTTCTCGTTGCCAGTCTCTTGATGAATAGGCATATGCTAGTAGGTTAAAGGCTATATACACTGTGACTCCAAGTAAAATGCTCCTACACCTCTAATGCTGCTAGACCTCGGATGGCATTTACTGGAACTTGCAAGCTTTACGGTGTATGTGATAGCTGGGGCATTGGAATTGATATCAATATTCACATCTTATATTTAAATGAAATCAATCGTGTACTTTTGCAGATAACTGACTTGCCTTTCTCTTTGTACTCAACTTTTGTGATCGAGGCCCGTCATGGTTTTAATAAGGTTCATCTTCTTCCTTCAATCATCAATCTATTTTTACATCCATGTATTTAACCCTCAACTTTTTTTGTTTGATTTTACATCTAATTTTACTAAAGTATTGAATAAGTTTGACCATTTTGAATTCATATCTTTTTATGTGCTTACCTTTTTTATCATCTTTTGTGCAGCAAACAATATGGTTATTCTTTAGAGACATGATTAAAGGAATATTCCTTTCTGTTTTAATTGGTCCTCCTATCGTGGCTGCAATTATTTTAATAGTACAGGTGAGGTCCTATGCTCTGTTGAAACAACCATTACATGCAAACTTCGCTTGGAATTTAATTTCCTAGTCTTTTCTTGATTTTGAGTTACTTTTGGTTGTGATATTATTGCTTTATGCGATATGTCGTAAATGTCATTGTATTTATCCTGCCAGAGTGCTTATTTGCTATTTTAATGTTCATATGAATATTTGCAGAAAGGAGGTCCTTACTTGGCCATCTATCTATGGGCGTTTATGTTTGCTCTTTCTATTGTGATGATGACAGTATATCCAGTTCTAATAGCTCCACTCTTCAATAAGTTTACCCCGGTTTGTATTTTCAAACCTTTTAATTATTTTGAAAAAACAATTATGGATGCATTATATTTGTTATTATTATCATTCCCCTCACAAATGTTCTGGAAACCAGCTTCCAGAAGGTCAGCTCAGGGAGAAAATTGAAAAACTTGCTGCCTCCCTCAGGTTTCCATTAAAGAAGTTGTTTGTTATCGATGGATCCACAAGGTCGAGCCACAGCAATGTAAGTGTAGAACTTCTGTATATTTAATACAGTTTTTGTTATTATTATGATGCATATTTTCTTGAATCTTAAATGACTTTTCGCTCATATAATCGTAATGTTTATTCTTTACTTGTCTATTATTGGCTATTTGGCTTGAAATTTTTGCTAGATCTAAAAGTGTAGCCTGAATGTTTAGTCATTGCTATTTTTGCTCCCTTGACACCCATTGCAAGTTCAATAAAATTTCATTGCATCTGCATGCATGTCGAGGATAGTGTTGGATAAAAATTCAATTTCACTGGGTTTTGTCAACCACCATAATGTTTGATTTTGGGGGGAAAATATAGCACTCATGAGAATTTTCTTTCTCTGTTTATATGGAGCACCCTTGGAATCCCAATAGAATTGGATGTTAATTGACAAGATATAGCTGACTTCCTTTTTGGTGTTGTGGTCACCTTCTATTGACCATGACTTTAGTGCTTAAGCAGGCATGTGTGCTTTGAATATATTTTGTCCCCCGTGTCTCAGATACATCTCTCTTGGTTAGCAGATCTTGGCTGTACAGTTGTGAAAAACAACAATTTTTTAGTATTGTGATTATTTAATGAATGTCTTTAAATATTGGCTTGCATATGATTGATTTTTGAAATTTGTTATAGCCATTTGCTTCGAGTTATAAGTGAGGCATATTTGTTGGCACACCTGCTAGATATCTTCTATGTTTCGGACATTCTTCTTTAAAACTGATTTAGTTTATGATTGACATTGTTTAAGACTAGATATTACCTTGTAGCTCTAGTTTAAAAGGGGAGGATGTGCCCTTTGTTCCAAAGATTTTTCTTTTATTCTTATTTTATATGGGGGATGGTAAACTGCTAATGCTTAACAGCAGTGGCAAAGACTACGTGTTGCTTTGTTATGGAATAGTGTACCTGCCTTGCAGATTTTCTTATTTGGATTGCACGGGATATTTTGTCAAATATACTCATGGGATTGGCTTATTAGAGCTACTGTTTATTTTGTGTGTTATAATGTTCAGCAGGTTTAGTAGTCACCCTTTGTAGTTTAAACAACTTTTTTTCCTTATTGAAATTTCTTATTCCATTATAAAAAGGGAGAATAAACAAGAGTCTTTCTTATGTCACCACTTTTATCATACCTTTATTATTAAATTTCCTTGACATGATATTTCTGGACATATATTGCAGGCCTATATGTACGGATTCTTCAATAACAAGCGAATTGTACTTTATGACACATTAGTTCAGCAGGTTTGGGACTACTAACTAGCAGCCAAATTATTTTTTTCTTTCGTAGTGTTATATTTTTGTCTCAAGTCTTGTTGGGGCTTGGTTTCTATGGAATCTTTGCTCTTACATTTTCTCAAGATGCTAATTATTTAATAGATTCTTGAATCCATTTGAATATATGGTTCCTTCTCCCCCCCTTGCATTACTTTCAAAGATCTCAATCACAAAGTTCCAATTTTGAATGCTAGGCTAGGGTTGGTTTGGAAAAATTGCTCTGCTTAAAGCTCGTTCAGATTAGTTGATGGTGATGGCCCTAATTTCTTTTTCGAGAACTACATAGATTTTTATTCTCTAAAATTAGTGAATATTGTATAGAGTCAACACTCATTTTGGTCCGCAGAAGATATTGTTTTGATATATGGAACTCATATATCGTATAATATCTTGATTGTATCTTAGAATAGTTTAGAGTATTCTATATGATATCTTAGAAAGAGTATCTTGATTGTCCGTTTGGGGTGCTTCTGTCACTGCCATTATCTTCATTGTATACTTTTTTGTTGTGGTTGATCTTACATTATCAAATTATCAAATGATGTGTTGCAGTGCAAAAATGATGAGGAAGTGGTAGCTGTTATTGCCCATGAGTTGGGACATTGGAAGCTCAACCATACTGTGTACTCATTTATTGCCATGCAGGTTTGTGTAATAGCATTCCTGTACTGAAATTGAATACTTGATTGCCTCTATATTGATAAAGCATATGTGACATCAGAATTTATTAATGTTACATTTGATGGAGCTGTAAGAAATTTATGTGGCTAGGAAAATTCCTCCATGAACTTGTAAATTTAATCTTCTCTTCTATACAACATTTTTAGAAAGTTAAATTTATGTTTCACTTGGATTATCTCAAGTTGATTTGGTTAGAAGATTATTGATGCCGAAAGCTCATAGAAAAAGTGCCTAAGCAGAAAGTTGGGATCTGGTAAAAGAGAAACCTCTGTTCTCAATTATAATTATAAAAATGACAAAATATGCAACTCCTACACTAAGGGTCTTAAGGATCTCAAGTATGCAACTACTACACTAAAATAATTCAAAATTTTAAATCCTAAAAATAAATGTAACGACAACTACCTTATAAAATAAATAAATATAGTTAAATCTTTCAAAACACGTCTTAAATCATGCCAAATTTGTTGCTTTCCCTTTTTTGTCAAACAAATCACAATCATATCTGTTGTTTCATTTGGACTTGGATTTCGTCGTAATTTGTTATATTTTAAATTGCTGCTTCTGTGGGCATGTGAGAAAAAGATTGCTTGGGCCTTTGTAATAGGTCAACTCTTAAGTGTATCATTTTCGCCCTCGAATGTGCTTTGGCTTCATTGATATCAACCATATCAAAATACCCATATGACACCCTTTTTGTTACTACATCAAGCAAAGGTAGAATCTGAGAAGGAATTTCGGAATTGTTATAATTCTGCTTCATCATTTTTTTTTGCCACTTCTAGGATAGGTTCTTCTGCAATGTCCATAGGCTCTGACTGAACTCGATAATGGAATTCTTCGTTTGATATGCCAACAAGTACTGACTGATTTTGAATATAATTAATTTTCTACTCAGATTCAATCACACTCACAATTTTGCTATTCATCCGAATCATCATAGATTGGATCGTTGTCACAATATTTTTCTTCATCAAAATAATAATAGATTGGATCAACGTCATAATCTTCTTCTCCATCGGAGTTATACAGGACTACCAATCTACCATCATATACTGAAATGTCAGGAATCTCGATCCTCATCTCGCTATCTTAAATAAGTGGACTGATTTCTAGATCGTACTCTCTAATTCCGTCCTTGCTTTAAAATCCTCTAAGGATTGACGTCCCCCTCTTCATTATTAGATGTGTCCTCTGATTCCATTCATTATTCAGATTGAACACCCAACTTAGTTTACGCAAGTTGTTGCTTTAAATCTTGAATTCACCTACTCTGCACATGCATAAGTCGTCGCTTTAATCTGAATCTTGGATCTGCCTTTCGAGCTCTTAATTTTCTGTGTCTTGCAGGTCTATCTTATGTGGTTGTCTGTCTTCTTTAGGAATGAGTGCACGTCCCTTGCCTTCACGACTCTGCCATCCATAACTTCCATGATTCTGTTCAGCTAGCCATTGGTTGAAAGCAACCTAGTGCTATGATACCAAATGATGCCAAAAGCACATAGAAAAAGTGGTTAAATAGGAAGTTGAGATTTTATAAAAGAGAAACTTCTCTTCTCAATTATAATTATCAAAATATCAACTCCTACACTAAGGGTCTTAAGCACCTTTTTATAGGCCAATAATAAAACAATTCAAAATTTACAATCCTAAAAATAAGTAAAATGACAACTACTTTCTAAAAATAAATAAATAAATACAATTAAATCATTTAAAACACATTCCAAATCTTAGATCTCAAATCACTCCAAATTTGTTGCTTTCCCTTTTTTGCTAAAAGAATTTGGTAAAAAAATCACAATCGTAACTGGTACTTCATTTGGACTTGAATTTGGTCGTAATTCGTTATATTTCAGATTGATGTTTCTTTGGGCATGTGAGAAAAAGATTACTTGGGTCACTTTTAATGGATCAGTTCTAAGTGCATCAATTATATTCCTTTCCAATTGTCTCTGTTTCACTCATTGCACTGCTTTAGCCATTCCTCACGGAATATAGTGAATATTTTGAAGGAAAAGGCATTGCAACATTTGGTTAAGAGATTCGTTTAACACTAATATCTATTGATGCACCGATGCAGGTTCTTACACTTCTGCAATTCGGAGGATATACACTTGTGAGGAACTCGACTGATCTCTATCGTAGTTTTGGGTTTGATACACAGCCAGTCCTCATTGGACTCATCATATTTCAGGTTCTTTTCAAAATTATTGTTTACTTGAAAAAAGGATAGTGCTATGCTTTGATTTCTATTTGGCTGCCCATCTTTCAGAGGCATGAGTGGGATACAGATATTTAATGCTAAGATGATAGTCATGCTTTTTTGTTTGTTTGCCCTCTTTTTATACCAATTGAGATCAAAAGACATTGGGGCTTAGATGCAATTATGCAAATATGCATGGTTGTTTTTTTATGCTTGTACACTGGCATGGTTTAGTCACTCCCACTTTGATGCTTGTAAGAACCAGAGGCTCTACTGTGGAAATACTTAGCACATGCATATTTAAAAATTTTAATCTTCATGAATAGTATTCATCTTCCAAGCAAGAGCAGTCTTGGTGCACTGTACAACATGTGAGACATCTCTTTCAGGATTGTTCTTGGGGAACCATGTTTGACTATTGACTTTTAAACTCAACCACCTTTGTGGTCAACCCCTTCTACCAGCCAAAACTAAGGCATCTCTTTCTTCTTTACATATTCCTAGTTGTCATATTCATGCTATTAGTGCGAACTTAAAAACTAGTTTGTGAAGCCACTAGGCAAGGTTTTGGGTAGTTTGCGGGAGCACTTAGGTTTGAATCTCCATGCCATTATTCCTTAGCTAGTTTTCTGTAAGATTTTATTTGGAAAGTACTTAACATTATTTTACCTGGTTTTATTTTCAGCATACTGTAACCCCCCTCCAGCACCTTGTTAGCTTTGGTCTAAATCTTGTGAGCCGATCATTTGAATTTCAGGTTACTCTCCTTTGCTTATTTGGCTGTTTGAAAATAGCAGTGTATTTAAATGTTATTCTGTCCAACATAATACTTTGTCATTTTCAATCAAACCAAGCATAGCCTTGGCCCTTGGGCTCTCTCTCTCTCCGCCTAATGTGTATAATCCAATGCAGGCTGATGATTTCGCCAAGAAGCTTGGATACGCTTCTGCACTCCGGGCTGGTCTTGTGAAACTACAGGCAAGATTTTAATATCTATGCTTATATATATATGTGCGCTTGATGCTCTAGTTTTATCTAACTGTATTGGTGGTGCATCTTATTCATCGTTGCTTTATTGATTTATTTATATTTTATTCTTTTCACGTCATCATGTGGTATTTAAGTAGAAAATGGTATTTGTTCCTAGTGGCTCGAAGTAAAATGTTTTGTGCTGCATTCTAATTGTTTTCTGGTCTGTCCTTCAGGAGGAGAATCTGTCAGCTATGAATACAGATCCTTGGTACTCTGCTTATCACTATTCCCATCCTCCCCTTGTTGAAAGATTGGCTGTACTTGACAAATCTGATAAGAAGGCAAACTAGGGCTAGGAACCTATACATGAAGAGCAGCAAAAATTCATTGTACTGTGACTTTCAATGATTGAGTGCTGCAATTTCTGAAATGTTACTTTATCTTATTTATTATAACAGGGAAAAGTACTTTTGTAGTTTGGGTTTCAGTGACTATGCCTCGATGCAGGCTGCAAGTTAACACCAAATAGCGTAGATGAAATTGAACGAGTGAAAGGAAATTGGGACAAAACAGGACGTAGCTATATGTAACGCTAGGTGCCTTTTTTCCAAACTTACGAGCGGCCACTGAATGGCGTTTTTTGGCCATAACTATCTAGTGATGTCTTTGTTCTTTACCAATTTTTTTTTCTATTACATGTGCTAATCGTTCTTTTATCCTACTTTTACTTTTGCCAGCATTGTTGTTGTAGAGTTATGATTTTGGCATTTTGGTCACATGTTAATAAGTGTAAAGCTTAAAATTAAAGTGAATTTTTATTTATTTATTTATTTATGGGATAGGATATTTTACTTAATTTTTATTTATTTTTTTGTCTGTTTTATCTATTCATTTCAATTAACCTTTATTTTTATTTATTTTTTCTTGAGATTCTGATTTAATGGTATCAGAGATGTATAGGTAAAATAAACATGAAAAAGAATAAATATAATATCCTATCTTTTTATTTAATACCTAGAAAATTGTTCGCTGACTTCTAAGTACTTTCTCTTTTTGGGCTACTAGTCTTTGCATGGAATATTGGGACTATCTTTTTTCTAGAGACAATTATCGCATGAACTAATAATTTAAATAATATCCGGTAGATGCCTCGGTATGATTTCTTCAAGATCAGTGTGGGGATGGAAACTGTCTTGGCTATTTACTAGTTAATTTTGAGATGGTTTTTTAACGGACCGCTTAATCAATTGGGTGACACTAAACGAATATGAAAATAAGGTAACAAAGTATTACAAACGTTTATATGAATCTCTATTTCATTATAATAATTTAGGAGATATTTTAAACAAAGTTTGATCTTTGATGTTTTGGGTGTCTCGTTTATTATTATTCCATCAGATTTTTATTCATTAAAGCGAAACTTAAAGCTAATAATGGAATATATTCTCACGAATCCTTTGGTCTCCCTACTATTGCCATTTTGGTTTCGGTGTAAATAGAGTAGGTTAAGATAGGTTTTGACTTATATAGTCTAGATCTATGTAAAATATTTTAGGTTGGAACTAACCTGTTAATCTTTTGTAGTCTTAAATTATAAGTCTGACTTAATCTATATTTAAAAAAAAAAAAATTAAACTAGGTCTTTTAATCTGTTTAAGCTTATTAAACATTCAATAATTAAAAAATAATTAAAATAATATTTTTTATTAAAAATTATTAAAATATTAATTTTATTTTTTATTTAAAATAAATAATATGATATAGGCCTATAACCTATAGGCCTGACATGTAAAAAAACCTACGACCTATTTTTTAAATAGATTTTTTTTTTTTAAAATCTAGGTATGCTCTATTTGACTATATATAATCCACCAAACCTGACTTGATATAGGTTAGGCCATAGACCTCTATAGACTGACCTAATCTATTTACACCTCTAGCCACTTGCCAGCAAAGGGATCATATTGAATTTAATGCTTACACATGAAATTAATATATATATATATATATATATATAGGGGTTTATTACTCTCAAGTAACAGCAAAATAAACTTTTGTTCCTGCAGACACATTCAAAAATGGGACCCACCAAGGTGAGAGAAAAAAAATATAAAAAGAGGGAGTGGCTCACTTATCGATGTGAGGGCAGGAGACACTGTGGTTTTGCGGTTACTTAAGATAAATAATACCCATATATAGAATGGGAAGCAAAGAGACAAATCATTAGTTGTACAGACGACTTAGTTGAATCATAAACGCTTTCACATCTTCGCTTTATAATGTAAATTAAAATATCAAGAAGATTTAAAACCCCCACAGAAACATTTGAAAAAGTTTTGCTCAATTATATTGCAGGAGCTCAGCTAGTTCTGAACTCTACATTTGGGTGGTGTGGGGAACCTGTTTTACACACTTCTTTGAGGGTTATGAATTTGCAGTGCTATCCTTTTCATCATCTTTGGATTTAGTCCTTTTGTCTAATTACAATTCTACCATTCATATAGTTATTTCAATTAGCATATTTTATTTTCATTTGATAGATAAGTTTTCAAATTGTCAATACTCAGTCCTAGGGGTGAAAATAGGTTGGGTTGGGTTAAGTTTGTAAAAATAAAAGTACCATATGAATTATAAGGTAAACAAAAAACAATAAAAATATGAATATTAACGTGAGATCAGTGACAAATAATGTATGTGTGATGAAAATTTCTACCAAGAAAAACCTTCACAGTTCACATCCTCGTAAGTATATTCATTAAGGATGGTAGAGGCACTCAATAAACCACCATATGTGGAGTTGTATTGCACAGCTTCGTCACCGTTATTCTCTCCAAAGAGTCCGGATCATCAATCAAATAGCTCATTTTAGGAGAGTCTTTAAGATCTTTAGTCCAATATAAAGGATAGAAGGAAGTATTGTCTTCAAAATCCAAATAAAATGGATGATGATCTCGCGCAGGATAAAGTTTGAAGTAATTCATATTCCAATTATAAATTCTCTTGGCAAAGTGGAATATTTTCTAAATGATATCCAGCTCTTGTGGGATTCGTAAACTTTGAACAGACACAAAAAAGAACATAGCGACATGAAGAGATTGTATGCCTTGCATAACATCTCATACTCATGAATAGAACCCAGGCATTTGGGTGCAATTGCGAGGGGGCAACATGAATATGTTTTAAGAAGTTTATGACAAAATTTGAAAAGGGCAGACGAACACTTAATTAAGGTGAGAAAGACATAGTTGTACATTATCAAAAAAATGTTTTGATTGTCACATTTCATAGTCCATAACCTAATTGCCATAAAGTATATACCATAGCTAAAACAAAATTAAACCAAAGTTATTTAGAGTCGTTCCGCAAAGTGATGACGAAGGGTATAACTTGTACAAATATTTGGAAGAACTTGCATCAGTATCTCAATTTCAATTCAAATATGGGTTTGATTCACACTCCATGTTCTGAGAAATATTTAACATCCGAAAAGAGGAAAAAACGGAGTCCTTGTCTAAAAAAATGCCTTGAGAAAGGGCATATGTATAGAACCTTTCAACGAGATAGTGCTTTTTCAACTCTCTCAAAATGGAATCTATTCCTAACATATATACCGTGGTTCCTTACTTCGACAGGGTACAAATATCTAAATTTCATATTTTTAGATACTTTTTCAGACCTATTGCCGATACTAATACTAAGTAGTAGCCAAAGATTTGTATCCATTTTTCATGATATTATGCATGGATCAGATATATCATGGCGAATTCTTCCGATTCCATTGTGGAAGACACAATGGAATCGGATAAGTGAGATTTCGAGTAAGTGTTTACATAATCTTCTTCTGTCCGAGGAAATTCTTCATCGAAATAATGAGTCACCATTGATATCGACACATCTGAGATCGCTAAATGTTCAGGAGTTCCTCTATTTAATCCTTTTCCTTATTCTTGTTGCTGGATATCTCGTTCGTACACACCTTCTCTTTGTTTCTCGAGTCTCTAGTGAGTTACAGACAGAGTTCGAAAAGGTCAAATCTTTGATGATTCCATCATACATGATTGAGTTGCGAAAACTTCTGGATAGGTATCCTACATCTGAACTGAATTCTTTCTGGTTAAGGAATCTCTTTCTAGTTGCTCTGGAACAATTAGGAGATTCTCTAGAAGAAATACGGAGTTCTGCTTCTGGCGGCAACATGCTATGGGGTGGTGGTCCCGCTTATGGGGTCAAATCAAGACGTTCTAAGAAGAAATATTGGAATCTCGTCGATCTCATAAGTATTATACCAAATCCCATCAATCGAATCGTTTTTTCGAGAAATACGAGACATCTAAGTCATACAAGTCAAGCGATTTATTCCTTGATAAGAAAAAAAAACGTGAATGGTGATTGGATTGATGATAAAATAGAATCCTGGGTCTCGAACAGCGATTCGATTGATGATAAAGAAAGAGAATTCTTGGTTCAGTTCTCTACCTTAACGACAGAAAAAAGGATTGATCAAATTCTATTGAGTCTGACTCATAGTGATCATTTATCAAAGAATAACTCTGGTTATCAAATGATTGAACAACCGGGAGCAATTTACTTACGATACTTAGTTGACATTCATAAAAAGTATCTAATGAATTATGAGCTGAATACATCCTGTTTAGCAGAAAGACGTATATTTCTTGCTCATTATCAGACAATCACTTATTCACAAACCCCATGTGGGGTTAATCGTTTTCATTTCCCATCTCATGGGAAACCTTTTCGCTCCGCTTAGCCCTACCCCCCCCTAGGGGTATTTTAGTGATAGGTTCTATAGGAGTTGGACGATCCTATTTGGTCAAATACCTAGCGACAAACTCCTATGTTCCTTTCATTACAGTATTTCTGAACAAGTTCCTGGATAACAAACCTAAGGGTTTTTTTATTGATGAGAGTGACGATAGTGACCATATTGATAATAGTGACGATATCGACCGTGACCTTGATACGGAGCTGGAGCTTCTAACTATGATGAATGTGCTACCTATGGATATGATGCCGGAAATAGACCGATTTTATCTCACCCTTCAATTCGAATTAGCAAAAGCAATGTCTCCTTGCATAATATGGATTCCGAACATTCATGATCTGGATATGAATGAGTCGAATTACTTATCCTTCGGTCTATTAGTGAACTATCTCTCCAGGGATTGTGAAAGATGTTCCACTAGAAATATTCTTGTTATTGCTTCGACTCATATTCCCGAAAAAGTAGATCCCGCTCTAATAGCTCCGAATAAATTAAATACATGTATTAAGATACGAAGGCTTCTTATTCCACAACAACGAAAGCACTTTTTCACTCTTTCATATACTCGGGGATTTCACTTGGAAACGAAAATGTTCCATACTAATGGATTCGGGTCCATAACTATGGGTTTCAATGTACGAGATCTTGTAGCACTTACCAATGAGGCCCTATCGATTAGTATTATACAAAAGAAATCTATTATAGACACTAATCTAATTAGATCTGCTCTTCATAGACAAACTTGGGATTTGCGATCTCAGGTAAATTAAGAAATTGGTTTTGTGACATTCAACATTTTCCTATTGGGAAATGAATCAGTCATGTTACAGGATTAATTATTTTTGTTCCAGCGGAGAGAGTGGGATGCGGGTCCCACGTAAGAAAAAAAAAAACAGAAAGTGATGCTTTTGAAGAGAGAGCAGGAGAAAAATCATGTTTCCAGAGTAACATGACAATTGATTTTTTCCCTTTCCTATTTGTGTTACTTTTCATCATATCCTTTATCAAATGTCATTTCCAATTACACGTAAATATAGTGATTTCTAAGTGTTACCGAAGCACGAATTTAGTTTGGAAACTTGATTCTGACAAAATTCACGAAAAAACACAACTTAAATGTCACGTTTCATAGTCCATAGCCAAATTGCCATAAAGTATATACCATAGATAAAAGAAAAGTAAACCAAAGTCATTTAGAGTCACACTCACAAATCTTTATTAACGACTTCTTACATATATTGTATGATAGTAAAGAGCAATGGAAACAACACCACTTCACTTATTTTCTTTAGGGTCAGATACCCCTATCTTTACAGTCATGGACACCCCTCTCTTCCCCTTTCTGGTTTTGAAGACTACCCCACGTTCATGGATTTTAGGCTTAGTAGCACCACCTTCAGCAGCAACAGCCTAAATTTCATTCAGTACACAATTTCTCAATAATAAGATCCATTCACATTAATAAATAAAATAAAAAATAAATAAATAAAAAAGACCATTCAAATGGTAAAAAACTTGTTTCTTTAACGAGAACTCGAGTGATATGCGCCTAGCATATAAGGAAATCTGAACCAAAAAGAGAAAGAATGTTGATGAAATCTTGAGAAAAAGAGCAAGAATCACTGTTAATTTGTCAGAATCTTAATCAAGGATTGAATACTGATTTTATGCTAATTTTGTAGGAAAAAGCAAACAAACTGGAGCAAAACGAGGATTTTGCAAAATCAAAATCCACGCTCAAAGCGTGGATCTCACGCTGGCAGCGTGGAAGAAATTTTTCAGACAGAAGCGTTCACGCTTGAAGCGTGAAGTTGACGCTGAGAGCGTCAGTTTGCGAATTCTCAGACCCCGTGTTTTGCAACGGGGCAATTTTGGAAAAGAAAAAGATTTAAAAATCAAGTTTTTGATTCAGCAATGAGATCTCTATCCAAATTAGAGATAAGATTAGATGATTTGTGGTAAGATTGAATCAAGATTTGAAATTCTAATTTATCAATCAAATCTCCAAGGTTGTTACATGAAAAAAGGAAACAAAGTTTAAATCAAATACAAACTCTTGGATGGGCTCAATGCCGGTGGTTATAAATAAGGAGATTGGGAGCACAACCAAGGAACCAAATTCACAACTCAGAGCAAGCAGTAGAGGACTGAAGATCAAGAATTCTTCTCCATTCTTTCTAGTAATTATAGTTTTTATGCTTTCTTTTGAATATTTGTTTATGTCGGATATGACTATGTCTGGCTAAGTTCTTTTATTGTAGTTAGGGTCACAACCCTATGTGAACCCTTGTTATGACGGATTGATTTAAATTATTGTACTCGTTTACATAAATTTCTTTATCTTATCTTGTACGCATTTGATATTTTCTTTATTAAACCTGATCAATTTGATAGTTGAAAATAGTTTGAGGGTTAGAACCTTAAATAGGGATATTGGGGTTTCTGATCTCGAAAGGAGATAAGATAACTATTGGTATGCATACTAGGGATAGATGTCTATTTAATTGCAGATGTTGGAATTATTGTGTTCATTGCTTAATTCTCATGAGGGGTTACTAAGGGATTAGGATTCTAAGTGAGGTTAAAGGGTTAAGTTACCAAGGGATTGGGATTTAACTATTAATATATTGAGATCATAATTATCTGAGAAATTATATAAATAAGTATTTTGTATCAATCCAAAGTAATAAGTGGGGAACATAGGGAGAGTGTTCCCTAACTGCAATTCTTTCTCATATTTTCAAAACCAACTCCATTATTATTCTTCTTTTCATTCTTCAAAATACAAAAACTCAAAAATAAGTCTTTACTTTTATGGTTACTAAGATTCAATTTAATTTTCCCAACAAAAGATCAAGTTTTTCAACTTAGAGTGACTGATTATTTTAGTACTTGGTTTTCAATCCCTGAGGAGACGATCTTTCTTACTACTTTACTACTTATGCGAAACGGTATACTTGCCGGATAGCATCAAGTTTTTGGCGCCGTTGCCGGGGATTGAAAATTTCAATATTATAAATAATCTTTGATCTTTGAGATTGAATTTTATTTTATTTTATTATTCTTGTTTGCATTTTACAGGTGCTATTAACAAAATTTTCTGAGTTTTATGCGAGGTAGACTTCCATCTAAAGACTTTTTGCTTGATCCTGAAATTTCAAGGACTGAGAGGAGACTGAGGAAGGCGGCTAGGCAGATAATTTGGGAAGATTTGAAAAGCGTACCTGCACAACCAAAACAAGAGATGGAAGGAGACAACAACGATGATGGTGGCATAGGCCACAATCCACCCCCAAGATTGTTGGAAAGTATTCTGACACCAGTGTTCAATAGGCCAAACTCAAGCATAGTCAGGCCGACGGTGGAAGCAAACAATTTTGAGTTGAAACCATCATTGATTTCTTTGGTGGCAAGAGCTCAATATTCTGGTGCTGACGAGGAAGACCCTCATGAGTTCATAGATCGATTTCTGATGATCTGTGACACTACGAAGCACAATGGTGTGCCAGCTGATGCTATCAGGCTCCGACTATTTCCTTTTGCTGTTAAGGGAAGTGCTCTCAAATGGATAGAAAGGGAACCAGCAAATAGTATCTCAACATGGGAAGATTTGTCAAACAAATTCTTTGCCCATTTCTTTTCTATGGAGAAATATAATCAGCTGGTGAATGCAATCACGAATTTCCGTCAGTTTGAAGGAGAATCATTGTGTGCAACTTGGAATAGATTCCAAGAACTTATCCGGAAGTGTCCACAATGGGAAGGAGACAATGACAGAAAGGTAGCAATTTTCTTTAATGGCATTTCTCCTGAAACAAGGTTGGTGATTAATGGTGCAGCTGGAGGTTCTATTCGGCAGAGTACCTCAGAGCAAGCCCTCAATCTGATAAAGAAGTTGGCAAGAGATGAAAATGAGAGTGTTCCAGCCTCAGTAAAAAGAGGAGTGATAAAACAAGAAAACAATGACACTTTGCTCGCTGAACTGTTATCCAAAAAGATTGATAGTAAGTTTGACAGCTTGGAGCAGCGATTTCAAAAATTCCAAGTGTCTCATGTTCAATCAACTCCTCAGGAAGCTCACAAATCCAGCGAATGCTCTAATTCGTTATCAGATGATTCACCTCAACAAGTACAAGTGAATGGAATATGGTATGACCAGCGGCCTCAGCCGTCAAACTTTCCAAGGAACAATAACTATAGTGCTGGAGGTGGTGGTGGAAATTTTCAGCGAAGAACTCAAGGAGCTGGCATGGATTACAAATCTAATAACTACCAGCAGCCTCCACAAATTCAAGCAAAGGAACCCTCTGAATTGGAAAAGCTAGTGGCACAGATGGCTCAACATTCAAATGCTTTCATGGAGGAGCAAAGAGCCAACAACAAAAATACAAGTGCTTCCATAAAGAATCTGGAGAATCAGATAGGCCAACTTGCAAAGCAGGTTTCAGACAGAATTCCGGGTACTTTTCCTAGTAATACAGTTATCAATCCAAAGGAAGATTGCATGGCTATTACCACTAGAAGTGGCAAAGTTGTAGCACCGCTTGCATCCAATTCTTGATCGTGTGGAAGACAAGGAACAAGCGGAGAAGCAGAAAGGAGCAATTGAACCAGAGGCTGAAGTAATTGTGAAAGAAAAGGAGAAAGAAGCCGTCATTGAAAAGGAAAAACCATCCTTCTTTGATAAGAACTGCCCATTGACCCATGAATATATAATGGCTCAAGCACCTTACCCAGAAAGGTTCAAGAAAGAGGTTACTAACAAACATTATGACAGGTTCTTAGACATCTTCAAGAAGTTGCACATCAATATTCCTTTTGCAGAAGCCTTAGCAAATATGCCTGGATATGCAAAATTCATGAAGGATCTGTTGAAGAAGAATAAACTGCAAGAATGCCAAACCGTTGAACTTACTGCAAAAAGTAGTGCATTCATTCAGCAGAAGATTCCTGCTAAGCTTCGTGATCCAGGTAGTTTTAATATTCCCATTACTATTGATGATATTGCCATTGGCAGAGCTATTTGTGATCTTGGGGCTAGTATCAACTTGATGCCTCTTTCTATTTATAAGTCACTGGGAATTGAAGAATTGAAACCCACAGAAGTTTCTCTTCAACTTGCTGATAGATCTGTAAGGAAACCTAACGGGATCATTGAAGATGTTCTTGTCAAAGTTGACAAGTTTATCTTTCCTGTTGATTTTGTGGTGTTGGATACAGGGGAAGGAAGTGATAAGCCTCTACTTTTAGGTAGGCCCTTTTTTGCTACAGCCCGTGCTCTAATTGATGTTGAGCAGGGAATGATTAAATTAAGGATGCATGATGAGGAACTCAATTACAATGTTTTTGAGGCAATGAAAAGACCAGCTGAGAATGATGATTGTTTTCAAGTTGAAGTGTTTCAAGAGCAACATAAGAAGATGCGTCCACAAGAAAATGATTATGAGTTGAGAGCCCGGGATCATGTTCCTTTTGAAGGCAAAGAAGTTGTTGTGGAAGAGCTTAAAGAAAAAGCTGATGATATAGAAGATAAGCCACCCAAGGTTGAGTTGAAAACTCTGCCTGATACTTTGAAATATGTATTCTTGGAGAATGAAGAGACTTATCCTGTAATTGTCAATACGGCACTATCTCCTGGTCAAGAAGAGGAGCTTGTTGAAGTTCTAAAAGCTCATAAGACTGCCATAGGGTGGTCTATTTCTGATTTAAAGGGTGTTAGTCCCTCTATTTGCACACACAAAATTCTTATGGCAGAAAACATCAAACCTGTGAGACAACCGCAAAGAAGGCTTAACCCGATCATGAAGGAGGTAGTCAGAAAAGAAGTTGTGAAACTTCTTGATGCAGGTATGATTTACCCAATTTCTGATGCTGCTTGGGTAAGTCCGGTTCAGACTGTTCCAAAGAAGGGTGGTGTGACCGTTGTCAAAAATGCAAACAATGAGTCATTCCCAACTAGAACTATCACAGGTTGGAGAATGTGTGTTGATTACAGAAGGTTGAACACGGCTACCAGGAAAGATCATTTTCCACTACCCTTTGTTGATCAGATGCTGGAAAGACTGGCGGGCCATGCCTATTACTGCTTTTTAGATGGCTATTCAGGCTACAATCAAATTCCAGTAGCCCCTGAAGACCAGGAGAAGACAGCTTTCACTTGCCCATTTGGAGTCTTCGCTTACCGACGAATGCCATTCGGTCTCTGTAATGCACCTGCCACCTTCCAAAGGTGTATGCTCTCTATTTTTTCTGACATGGTAGAGCGATTTTTAGAGGTATTTATGGATGACTTCTCCGTCTTTGGTTCTTGTTTTGATTCTTGTTTAATTAACTTGTCTAAAGTTTTGAAAAGGTGCCAAGAGACTAACCTTGTTCTGAATTGGGAAAAGTGCCATTTTATGGTTAATGAAGGTATTGTTTTGGGGCATAAAATCTCCAGGAATGGAATTGAGGTTGATAAAGCTAAATTGATCTTGATTGAGCAACTCCCCACTCCCATTAATGTTCATGCTGTTAGGAGTTTTCTAGGACATGCAGGTTTCTACAGGAGATTCATCAAGGACTTCTCCAAGGTTGCTAAACCATTGAGCCAGCTCTTGGTGAAGGACTCCGAATTCAAATTTGATGATGCATGCCTGAAGTCTTTCACCATATTGAAAGAAAAGCTTACTACAGCTCCTGTGCTTACAGCCCCTGATTGGAGCCTTCCTTTTGAGCTCATGTGTGACGCCAGTGCTTATGCAATTGGTGCCGTCCTCGGTCAGCGTAAGGAAAAATTATTACATGTCATTTACTATGCTAGCAAAGTCTTGAATGAAGCTCAAGTTAATTATGCCACAACTGAGAAAGAGATGTTAGCAGTAGTTTATGCACTGGATAAATTTAGACCTTACTTGTTAGGATCCAAAATCATTGTTTTTACTGATCATTCTGCTATTAAGTATCTGATAGCTAAGCAGGATGCTAAACCACGATTGCTAAGGTGGATGTTACTCTTTCAAGAGTTTGATTTGGAGATCCGAGACAAGATTGGAGTGGAGAACAAAGTGGCAGATCATCTGTCAAGAATCCAGGAGAAAGAGCTTCAAGATAGTCCTGACAAAGAAATCAACGACTATTTTCCTGATGAAAAAGTGATGTCTATTCACGTCCCTCCATGGTTCGCAGACTTTGCCAATTACAAAGTTGTGAAGGAGTTACCTGCTAATCTTACTGGGCAACAACAAAAGAAATTTCTGCGGGATTTAAAGAGGTACTTCTGGGATGATCCATATCTATACTTTCAATGTGCTGACGGAATCATTCGTAGATGTGTTCCTGAGTTTGAGACGACCCAGATCTTGTGGCACTGCCACTCTTCTGAATATGGAGGTCATTTTGGAGGCAATAGGACTGCTCAGAAAGTCCTGCAAAGCGGGGGTTGAGGCAATTGCCCTTCCTACTAATGATGCTATATCAGTGGTAAATTTCTTGAGGAAGAACATTTTCACAAGGTTTGGAGTACCCCGAGCCATTATCAGTGACGGAGGTACTCACTTCTGTAACAGGCACTTTGAGAACTTACTTGCTAAATATGGAGTCAAACACAGAGTTACTACACCATACCATCCACA
>NW_026898950.1:0-66384 GCF_033153095.1 Gastrolobium bilobum
TCTACCGGCCAGTTGATTTGCTTTCGCGTGGCAAGGAGGGCCACTTCTCCAGAGATTGTCCGTCGGCGACGACGAGGGTTACTGCAGTGCAGGCAGTGCCACTTCAGATGGTTCCCCTTCCACCTGCCTCGGCACCGGCAGTGCCACCATCTTCTGGGAGAGTTTATACTCTGGATCGTCAGCAGTCGGATCGAGCTCCGAACCTTGTCAGAGGTACTGTTACGATTGGTTCATCAGCTGTTGATGTGTTGTTTGACTCTGGGGCTACGCATTCTTTTGTTGCTACCCCGACAGAAATTGTGTGATGATTGACTGTTGTGCCAAGCGTGTAGTGTTGTCTCCGTGTGATTCCACAGCCAGTTCCTCGCCGTACATTTCGTTGCTGCAGGCTAGGAGAGCCTTGAGAGCAGGGGCATTCGGTTATGTCATGTTGGGAGGTTTGGTGAGTGGTACCCAGGAGGACATCACCGGCATTCCTGTGGTGAGGGAATTCCTCGAGGTGTTTCCTGAGGATATTCCTGAGTTTCCGCCACAGAGGGAGATAGAGTTCTCCATAGATCTGTTGCCTGGTGTGGGGCCGATCTCTTTAGCTCCATACCGGATGTCGCCACCGGAGTTGGCAGAGCTGAAGAAGCATATTGAGGATCTTTCAGCGAAAGACTTCATTAGACCGAGTGTGTCTCCTTGGGGAGCACCGGTTATCTTCGTGAAGAAGAAGGACGGGACAATGCGATTGTGCACCGACTACAGGCAGCTGAACAAGGTGACAATCAAGAACAAGTATCCTCTTCCTCGGATTGATGATCTGTTGGATCAGCTCAGGGGTGCTTGTGTGTATTCCAAGATTGATCTCCGGTCCGGATACCATCAGATTCGGGTGAAGCCGGAGGATGTCCCGAAGACCGCATTTCGCTCGAGATATGGTCATTTTGAGTACTTGGTGATTCCGTTCGGTCTCACCAATGCACCTGCTGTGTTCATGGATTACATGAACAGGATTTTCCAGCCGTACCTGGATCAGTTTGTGATCGTCTTCATTGACGATATTTTGATTTACTCCAAGACGGAGGAAGAGCATGTGGAGCATTTGAGAACTGTCTGCTAGTGCTGAAGGAGAAGAAGTTGTATGCAAAGCCTTCAAAGTGTGAGTTTTGGCTCAAGTCTGTGAAGTTTCTTGGGCATGTCATTTCTGCTGAGGGAGTTGCAGTGGATCCGAACAAGATTGAGGCCGTACTGGATTGGGAGAGACCCAAGACAGTTACGGAAGTGAGGAGCTTTCTGGGTTTGGCAGGTTACTATCGGAGGTTCATCAAGGGATTCTCCACCATGGTTTTGCCATTGACTCGCCTTACTCGGAAGGAGACTCCATTTGTGTGGACTCACGAGTGTGAGGTCTGTTTTCAGGAGTTGAAGGAGAGACTGACTACTGCTCCTGTGTTGGTCCTTCCTGATCCTGCGCTTGAGATTGAGCTTTACACCGACGCCTCCGGGAAGGGGCTAGGTTGTGTGTTGATGCAGTTGGGCAAAGTGATTGCCTATGCTTCGAGGCAGTTGAAACCTCATGAGGAGAACTACCCTACTCATGACTTGGAGCTGGCTGCTATTGTGTTTGCTTTCAAGATTTGGAGGCATTATCTTTTTGGCTTGAGGTTTGTGGTGTTCAGTGACCACAAGAGTTTGAAGTACCTGTTCGACCAGAAGGAGTTGAACATGAGGCAGAGGAGATGGATGGAGTTCATAAAGGACTACGACTTCGAGCTAAGGTATCATCCTGGCAAGGCCAATGTGGTAGCTGATGCTTTGAGTCGGAAATCCAGTAGTTCATCCAGTTTGTTACTTGGTAACTTTGATGTGGTTGAGAAGTTCCGCAACTTGGCAGTGACCGCTCCGTGTGAGAGTGTACTTCGCGGATTGGAAGCATCTGATGTTGTGAACGAGATGCTTGAAAAGATTAAAGAGGCACAAGTTCAGAGAGAGTGTCTGGATTATGTGAAGAACCAAGACGGTGTGTCTTGGAATGAGGATGGAGTGCTTTTGTTTCAGCAGAGGATTGTAGTTCCTCGAGGCCCGTTGACGGAGGAGATTATGGCAGAAGGTCATAAGGGTCAGTTTTCTATCCACCCTGGTGCTACTAAGATGTATCAAGACTTGAAGAAGAACTTCTGGTGGCCGGGCATGAAGAAAGATGTTGCTGTCTTTGTGTCTAAGTGTTTGGTTTGCCAGAAGGTGAAGATTGAGCATCAGAGACCGTCTGGTGAACTTCAACCTCTTGAAGTACCACAGTGGAAGTGGGAAGGTATTTCCATGGACTTCGTGGTGGGATTGCCGAAGACTCAGGCGGGTTGTGACTCTATTTGGGTCATTGTGGACAGACTGACGAAGTCTGCCCATTTTCTTCCAGTGAAGGTGAGCTTCACTACAGAGCAGTTGGCCAAGCTTTATGTCCGCGAGATTGTGAGGCTTCACGGGGTGCCCGAGAGTATCATTAGTGATAGGGACCCGAAGTTCACGTCTCGGTTCTGGGAGGCGCTGCAGGAGGCTTTTGGTACGCAGTTGAGATTGAGTACCGCCTATCACCCTCAGACTGATGGACAGACTGAGAGGACCATCCAAACCTTGGAGGACATGTTGCGAGCTTGCACGTTGGAGCAAGGCTCGGCATGGGATAGGTACCTTCCGTTGGTTGAGTTTTCTTACAACAACAGCTTTCATGCTAGCCTGGGCATGGCGCCCTACGAAGCACTGTATGGTAGGAGGTGTCGGACTCCTACTTGTTGGTCTGAGGTTGGGGATAAGGAGCTTTTTGGCTTGGACTTTGTCCAGGATACCACCTTGCAGATCCAGATGATCCGTGAAAAGTTGAAGAAGGCGCAGAATCGCCAGAAGAGCTACTATGATGTTAAGCATCGTCCGCTGGAGTTCAGTGAGGGTGAGCATGTGTTTGTGAGACTTTCACCTGTCACCGGTGTAGGTCGGGCACTCGGAGTGAGGAAGCTGAGCCCGCGATATATTGGGCCATACCAGATTCTTGGTAGAGTAGGACCTGTTGCCTACCGGCTTGCCTTGCCTCCGAACCTGACTAACATCCACGACGTGTTTCATGTGTCTCAGCTTCGGAAGTACATAGCAGATCCGTCGCACGTGGTACAACCGGATGATGTGGAGGTTCGGGAGAACCTAAAGACTCCCGTCGGACCACTCAGAATTCTCGATCGTGGCGAGAAGCAGCTGAGGAGCAAGATCATTCCGATGGTCAAGGTGCAGTGGACCGGAAGGACTCCTGAGGAGTGTACTTGGGAGCGTGAGGACGAGCTTCTCCGGCAGTACCCCGGGTTTCGACCAGGTATGTTTCTGATTTTGAGGTCAAAATCCTAAAAAGGTGGGGTGAATGTAAGAACCCGCACCGTTAATTAAGGTATTTAATTAATTAATTATGTGAAAATAGGAAATGATTCCATAATTAACCCTAATAATTATTAAGAGGCTTTAATAATTATGATAAGTGATTAAGAATGCTGAAAGTCGCTTTTCGGAAGAAAAGTGCAGATACCGGTTCTGCTAGTCGGTATAAATGCATACCGAAAAAGTATCCCAGAAAATTAAAGTAAGTACATGATAATTACTAGAATAACATGTAGGACTTGTAAAACGAGTTTCAAGTCCAAATAATGAGAACTGGTGCTAGAAACCGGTACTGGCTTTGAAAAGCGCGTACCAGAAAGTTGCTCAGAAAATCATAAGAAAAATATGATAAATCTTAGAAAATTATGTAGTTTCAGAATCCAAAGTTTGGGATTAAAATGCTAAGCGTAGCAATTAAAGTTAATACAGTGAGTTTAAGTGGGTTTTGGCTATAAATACACTCATTAAGTGGGCACAAAACCCTAGAACCTCATTCCTACGTGAACACCTTTGGGGGCTGATCAGTTTACACTATTCCATTGCTGACTTGGTGCTTCTTTGGCTTGTCTTCACCATTTCTTCATGAGAAACCACCAAATGATCATCTTTTCTCTTGATTCTTCCTTGTAAACACCTTGTGGTTGTGTTGGGGTTGTGTGAGAGGCTTGGTTTCTGAGTTGGTGAGTTGTTTTGGGGTGCTTTTGGTGCTGACTTTGGAGGTTGGAGTTGTTGAGCCATTGTAATGGCATTTTGAGCTCCAAGGAGCTTCCTTTGTGAAGAAAGGGCCAAGCTTTGTTGGCATTTCCGTTTTGTGTTCAAGTCAGAATCTTTGAACCTTGTTGGAGAGCTCCAAGAGCCTTCCTTGTGGCTGAGTTTGAACCTCCATTGGTATACCTTGAACTTTCCTTTGAATTTTCATGAAAATGGCTGGTTTATGTTATAAAATGAGTTAACTTTAATCTTTCAAGCTTAAGGTTGTTAATGTAAGTCTAAAATGTGGTATTGAACTTCTGTTTTGGGTCAAGACCGGACCTTGGGTCATGGGATGGCAATTTGGCTTCGGATTATGCAGAAAAAATCTGCATAATGCTGTTCTGCCCGCGTGGTAATCGATTACTTTTGATTGGTAATCGGTTACCATGTGTGGTAATCGATTACCTTGCTGGTGGTAATCGATTACCATGTGCAGTAATCGATTACCAGTACTTGGTAATCGATTACCACCTGTGAAAATGACCAGAAACCTGTTTTGTGCAAATGTGACAGCAACGACCTAGTTTAGTAAAATTGAGATATCTCGAGCTACAGAGCTCTAAATTGAGTGAGGTTTGGACCTATGTGAAGCTAACACATAGGGTTACAACTCTGTAAAATTCAGTAGCCATTGGATCAGTTATTTGATCGCAGTGTCTAGTTTATGTCGCGTTTTGGTTGCTGGAAATTCCGTTTGCAGCAGTCTCCTTGCGTAAATCATAATCGGAGTTATACAACTCCGATTGAGACATAAAGTATATCGTTGGAAATATCAAGATGTCTAGTTAAACATTGTAAATATTAGAATGTGAATATTGATATAATTGTTGGTCTAAAACAGATTGTGATTCTGCTCTGTTTGGACTTTGAGCTTGTGTGGACTCTTGGCTTGGATAGCTAGCTTAGAGGTAAGCTTTCGTGTCCTCGGTTTAGCCATGTTGTGGTTCCACCATGTCCCATGGGGATATGGTATATGCATGCTGTGTTACATGCTTTTGATGTTTTGGAAATGTTGTTGAGCTATTATATGTTAGTGCCTTGTTGATATGCATGGAGGTGTTCCACCTATACGGTAAGCCTGAGTATGTAGAACATACAAGAGGGTGAGGCTGTGGGTGAGGTGCAAGCGGTGTTCCTTGTACTACATGTAGGGAATAGACGTATTCCTACATTTCTCTGGCCAGTAGATAGTGATTACACACATGCCATAGATATCTGTTGCACTACATAGTTTTGGAACTGATAATGATATAAATGCTTTTAGAACTTATATTGCACATGTAAGTGAGCTTGGGGTGGAAGATCCTTGAGGACCCCTTGTCTTACTGAGATTTCTTGTTTAGAGATCTCACCCCACGTTTGGGGAATGCTTATTTCAGGGTCAGGTAATGTTGAGACCTCAGGCGGCGGGAGGCCGGAGCTGAGTTAGATTGCTGTTATATTATGCTGCCATGATTGGATGCTGGATTTGCATGTTGTTTATGCTTATAGCTTCAGTTATGTTTATGGAGTTTTATGTTGAGACTTGTTGTTTACTATGCTTATTTGGTTAGCATGGGGATTGTCCATGACACATAGTATTGTTATGTCTTGTTTATGTCTTGCGCCTTTTGAAGTTGTAATAATGTATCAGGATATTGTCCGGATTACGAGATGTAATACCGTGATTTAGATACACACTTTATTTATATATTGAGGTATTTCAGTAGATGTCTTATTGCAATTTACATACAGGCGATATTTTATGAAATTGATTAAGTAATCAAGTTGGTAATTGATAATGATGTCATAATTGAAAAGAAAAAGTATATTCCGCAATTTTTAATTAAGCACCGCTTAATACGATGTAATGTTAATATTCCGAGTATACACGGGGTGCTAGAAATCTCAGTAAGACAAGGGGTCCTCAAGGATCTTCCACCCCAATCTCACTTACATGTGCAATATAAGTTCAAAAAGCATTTATATCATTATCAGTTCCAAAACTATGTAGTGCAACAGATATCTATGGCATGTGTGTAATCACTATCTACTGGCCAGAGAAATGTAGGAATACGTTTATTCCCTACATGTAGTACAAGGAACACCGCTTGCACCTCACCCACAACCTCACCCTCTTGTATGTTCTACATACTCAGGCTTACCGTATAGGTGGAACACCTCCATGCATATCAACAAGGCACTAACATACAATAGCTCAACAGCATTTCCAAAACATCAAAAGCATGTAACACAACATGCATATACCATATCCCCATGGGACATGGTGGAACCACAACATGGCTAAACCGAGGACACGAAAGCTTACCTCTAAGCTAGCTATCTAATGCCACAAGCTCAAAGTCCAATCACAGCAGATCACAATCTGATATGAACCAAATATAAATCAATAACATGTACCACATGCATACAAAATAAAGACAACGCCTTTTCATTATGTTTTCAAGTCTTAAAGCTTCTATCAAAGCCACAAGCCCTTAATCCCATGATTCTGGCTTAGACTAATACATACAGAAGTTCAACTTCATCAAACTAGGGTCTACAAACTCCCAATAGCCTATTGTACACACAACATAGCTACTTTTCTGTGAAATCCCAGAATATCCGGATATTCCTCGGGACCATATCCGGATATCTCACTGTCCATATCCGGATGTGCAATATCCGGATATACAGATTCACATATCCGGATATCAAATATCCGGATATCCCAAAACTACATATCTGGATATCCAATATCTCGATATCCCAAAACTACATATCCGGATATCCAATATCCGGATATCTGTTCGACAAATATCCGGATATTTCACGACAGAAAGCAGTTTCTGCATTTTCGTGAAGATATCCCTTAAAGGTTCCCTTTTTACCGATTTTAAACACCTAATCATGCATTTCTAGGCGAGTTCAACATTACCCAACAACAAGTTATCATCTTTTAGTCATTAGATGCATCAAGGTACCATTTTTAAGCCTTAAAACTCAAGTTAAAGGTTGGTACAACATACCAAGGTTCAAAACTTAGAATGGAGATGCTCTTGGAGCTCAACACAGCCCCTCACGTCTGACTCAAGGAAGATGCACGAAAATGGCTTCACAAAGGTTGGTTCTTTAACACAAAGGTCACCACTTAGACCTCCAAAAACCAAAACCAAGCTTCTCTCAACCCAAAATCTCAAGTCAGCAACCAAACCTCCCTCACACAGACTTCACAACTCAAAAACAACACCACAAACCCCTTCCCAAAGGTGACTCTCCCTCACACAAGTGTTTAAGAAGAAGAAACCACAAAGAACAAGGAAGAAATGGCTCCAAGACTCTCAAGGAAGAAGAACACAGCAATGGAACAGTGCCAAGGTGCACTTAGCCACCAAGTCACGTATAGAATTCTGATCCTAGGGTTTTGTGCCCATAATGGGAGTATTTATAGCCTAAACACACTTAAACACACAGTATTAACTTTAATTTTCACGCTTAGCATTTTAATCCCAAACTTTGGATTATGAAACTAAATAATTTTCTAAGATTTATCATATTTTTCTTTTATTTTTCTGAGCACCTTTCCGGTACGCGCTTTTCAAAGCCAGTACCGGTTTCTAGCACCAGTTCTCATTATTTGGACTTGAAACTCGTTTTACAAGTCCTACATATTATTCTAGTAATTATCATGCACTTACTTTAATTTTCCGGGATACTTTTTCGGTACGCATTTATACCGACTAGCAGAACCGGTATCTGTACTTTTCTTCCGAAAAGCGACTTTCAGCATTCTTAATTACTTATTATGCTTATTAAGCCTCATAAATAATTATTAGGGTCAATTATGGAATCGTTTCCTAATTTTGCATGATTAATTAATTAAATACCTTAATTAATGGTGCAGGTTCTTACAGGGGTAGTGTAGAACATGAATGCTTACGTTATTTCTGTAACTGGCAATTTCATCATCAGTGTTCTAGTATTCAAGGAATTGGAACTAGTACTCTGATGTAATCTTTAAAATCTTAGTGCTTAATGTATGTATTAAGAAGGGAATTACCAAGGGATTGGGGTTCTTGATTAATGATCAACCAAGGTAGTAAGGGATTACATCTTGGTGATAATAAAAAGGTTGATTGACATCACATGGAAGATAATTCATAATGGGATTGATTCTTACATAAGTTTATGGTTGAGGAACATTGATTTCTTACTACTTGTTGTTAAATTATAATTTACATTTTAGTTATTTTATCAAGTCCATATACAGTTCAATTTCTGGTGACAATTATCAATGCATTCAAAGAATTCTTGTTTGATTCAACTTAATTATAAATGGTTAGTTGGTGTTTGAACACAAATCCTCGTGGGAACTATCTTTACTTATCATTTTATTACTTGTACGACTAGTACACTCGCTAAAGTCACAACAAATTTTTGGCTCCGTTGCCGGGGATTTGTTCTTCAACATTGACAGACACCATTGATATTTGAGATTGAATTTTTATTATTTTCAGCAATTTATATTTATGTGTGAAGTTTTGTTCAATTCCAATTCTGGTGTATGCGAGGTACTATTAATCCAAACTCTTTGTTGTTTGATCTAGAATTAGAAAAGACAATTAAGAAGAACAGAAAGGCAGCAAGACAAAGGAAGTTACAAGAAAAGGGTGAATCCAGTGTGACAAATCAGGAAGAGGTCATGGAAGAAAATCACAGGCCACCACCACAGAGGACATTAGGAGATTACATGACTCCCACTGTCATTCCACCGATTGGGAGTGTTATTCGACCCACTGTGGAGCCTAACAACTTTGAGTTGAAACCAACATTAGTACAACTGGTGCAGAAAGAACAGTTTGCTGGCACAAGTGCAGAAGATCCATATCTGCACATTGAGAATTTCTTACTTTTGAGCGATACGGTGAAGATCAATGGTGTGACTAGAGATGCTATCTTGTTAAGATTGTTCACTCATTCACTGAAGGATGATGCAAGAAGATGGTTATAATCATTACCTCAAGGAAGTATCACAACTTGGGATGATCTGCAGACTAAGATTTTAGCTTGGTTCTTTTCAGCATCAAAAAGGGCGAAGTTGAAGGATGAGATTACAGAGTTCAAACAAAAAGAATCAGAGTCTATCTATGAAGCTTGGGAGAGGTTCAAAACACTCTTGAGGAAATGTCCACAACATGGAATCGAAGTGTGGAATCAAGCGGAAATATTTCTCCAAGGGTTGACAACCAACACAAGGACATTGGTGAATGCCACAACTGGTGGTTCATTAACAACCAAGACTCTTCAGGAAGCCCTTGACATATTTGAATCTCTAGCATCTCAAGAATTTGACAATGCTCCAGTAAATGACAGAAGAACGAGAATTATAAAACTTGATGGTTATGATGCTTTGTTAGCCAAGAATGATCAGATGATGCAAATGCAAAAACAACAACAACAGTTGGATGCTCTCACTAAGCAGCTATCTTCTCAAAAGGTTGCTTCTGTAGACACTAATCCTATGTGTGCAAATTGTTGGAAATGCCATGTTACAGAAGATTGTGATTATGGGAGATCTGCAGAACAAGCAGAAGTGAATGGGGTATGGTATAATCAGAAGAACCAGAACAACCAGGGGCAAAATTTGTATGTTCCGCCATGGGAGAATAGAAATCAACACCCAGGGTTCGGTTATAGTTCTAATCATCAGTTGAATCCTCCACTGCATCCTCCACCACATTCTTCACAACAAGGTGATACCTCTGCATGGGAGAAAGCTTTTACCCAGTTATCTAAGATGACTACAGATTTTATTCAGGATTCAAATTCTTTCAGAGAAGAAGAAACTTCTGCATTCATGCAAGAGACAAAAACATCATTTAGGAACCAGGAAGCATCTATCCAGAATTTAGAGACTCAAATTGGTCAGTTGTCCAGACAGATATCCGAGAGACCACAGGGGAAGTTCCCAATTGATACAATGGTGAATCCAAAAGAGCATTGCAAATCCATTATTACAAGAAGTGGGCTTGTGCTTGAACCGGTTAAAAAGAAAGTGGAAGAAAAGAAAGAGGAGGAATAAGTTGTTGTTGAAGATGATGTAGTCAAAAATGATGAAAAAGAACAAGTTAAGGAAGATAAGAAAGAAGATGAAGTACTTGTTGAAAATAATTCTTCACCCAAGAAGTTGATGAAGTGGGAGAAGAAGAAAATGGCTGACAAGCAAGACCAACCAATTAATCTATCTCCACATGCCAAAGTTCCTTATCCTCAGAGGTTGAAGCAAGAAATTCGGAAACAGCATTATGCAAGGTTTCTGGATATTTTCAAGAAACTACAGATCAACATTCCATTTGCTGAAGCCTTGGAAAATATGCCCCACTATGCAAAATTTATGAAGGATCTTTTGTCTAAGAAAAGGAAGTTAAAAGATGGTGAGACAGTGGCTTTAACGGAGGAATGTAGCGCCCTTATTCAAAATAAGCTTCCTCCAAATTTAAAGGACCCAGGTAGTTTCAGCATTCTGATTGCTATTGGAGATGTGGAAGTAAGAAAAGCACTTTATGACTTGGGGGCCAGTATAAATTTGATGCCATTATCTGTCTGCAGAGCTTTGGGGATTAACAAGTTGAAAACCACTAATGTTATCCTACATCTAGCAGATAGATCAATTAAGAGACCAGAAAGGGTGGTAGAAGATGTTCTGGTCAAGGTGGATAAATTCATTTTCCCTGTAAATTTTGTAATACTAGATATGGAAGAGGAGGATACTGAAAGTCCTCTACTCCTAGGGAGACCATTCTTAGCCACTGCAAGATCCCTGATTGATGTTGAACAAGCAAAGTTGATGTTAAGGGTGAATGAAGAAACAATCACCATTGATGTGTTTGAAGCTATTAAACATCCTATTGATGTGGAGGATTGTTTCAGAGTAGAAGTCATACAGGAGGCTGTGGAAGAAGTGATAGAAGAGGAAAACTCTTCACTTGAGGAAGACAAATTCAAGGAGGAAACAAGTGTGGAATACTTTGCAGAAGAAAGGAAAGTAGAAGAGTTAAAAATGAAAGTATATGATATTCCTAAGGGAGCACCCAAGGTGGAACTTAAAGAACTTCCATCAAATCTCCAGTATGTGTTTCTTGGAGATGATCAAACATACCCAGCCATTATTAATGCATTATTGTCTGAAGGGGAGGAAGTAAAGTTGATTGAAGTTCTTAAAAAGAACAAGACAGCCATGTGATGGTTATTTTCAGACCTCAAGGGTATCAACCCTTCTTTATGCACTCATAAAATATTGATGGAAGAGGAGGTTAAACCAGTGAGGCAACCACAGAGAAGACTCAATCCTACTATGAAGGAGGTAGTGAGGAAGGAAGTGGTGAAGTTGCTTGATGCTGGAATGATCTATCCTATTTCAGACAGTGCTTGGGTGATTCCAGTGCAGACAGTGCCCAAGAAAGGAGGAATGACTGTTGTGAGGAATGAGAATAATGAATTAATTCCCACAAGAACAGTCACTGGCTGGAGAATGTGCATAGATTACCGGAGACTCAACTTAGCAACCCGGAAGGATCATTTCCTTATTCCATTCCTAGACCAAATGCTAGAGAGATTGGCAAGACATGCTTTATACTGCTTTTTATATGGATACTCAGGTTACAACCAGATAGATGTGGCTCCAGAAGATTAGGAGAAAACTGCATTCACTTGCCCATATGGAATCTTTGCATATCGAAGGATGCCTTTCGGCTTATGCAATGCACCAGCGACTTTTCAAAGGTGCATGCTTTCCATATTCTCTGACATGGTAGAAAAATGCATTGAAATTTTTATGGATGATATTTCTGTATTTGGTCCTACTTTTGATGCCTGTCTATAAAATTTACATAGTGTTGTCCTGTCTAGAAAATTTGGTCCTAATCTTGTATTGAATTGGGAAAAGTGTCACTTCATGGTGACAGAAGGTATTGTTTTGGGACACAAGGTGTCTAGAAGAGGAATTGAAGTGGATAAAGCCAAAATCTCTGTTATTGAGAAACTTCCCCCTCCCATAAATGTCAAAGGTGTGAGAAGTTTTCTTGGTCATGCCAATTTTTATAGACGCTTTATAAAAGATTTTTCAAAGATTGCAAAACCTTTATGCAAGTTGTTAGGGAAGGAACAAGAGTTTGTGTTCACTGATGACTGCCTGCATGCATTTAATATTTTGAAAGAAAAATTGATCATTGCACCAATAATCATGGCACCTGATTTTTCACTACCTTCTGAGCTGATGTGTGATGCAAGTGATTATGTTGTGGGAGTGGTACTAGGCCAAAGAAAAGACAAATTATTGCATGTCATTTACTATGCCAGTAAAATTCTTAATGATGCACAAAAGAATTATGCTACTAATGAAGAGGAATTATTGGCTATTGTGTATGCATTTGACAAATTTAGGTCATACCTGCTAGGTTCAAAGGTGATTGTTTACACTGACCTTGCAGCTTTAAAGTATTTGTTAACCAAGCAGGATGCTAAGCCCAGGTTACTCCGATGGATGTTACTCCTACAAGAGTTTGAAGTGGAAATCAAAGATAAAAAGGGAGTTGAAAACTTGCTGGCTGATCACTTATCCAGGATAACAGAGAAAAATCTACAAGAAGGACCGGAAGTAGTGATTCAAGAAGAGTTCCCTGATGAGTACATACTGGCCATAAGTACTGTTTCCAAGTTGGTGCAGGATCACGTCTTGACAATTAATACTCCACCATGGTTTGCAGATTTTGCAAATTACAAGGCGGCTGGAGCAATGCCTAAAGATTTCACATGGCAACAAAGAAACAAATTTCTACATTATGTAAGGAGATATATTTGGGATGAACCATACCTCTTCTACAGGTGTTCAGATGGGGTAATCCGAAGATGTATTCCAGAGGAGGAACAACAAGATGTCTTATGGCACTGTCATGGTTCAGCCTATGGTGGACACTTCGCAGGTGAAAGAACTGCAGCAAAAGTTTTGATGAGTGGTTTCTATTGGCCAACATTGTACAAGGATGCAAGGAAGTATGTGGAAGCATGTGACAACTGTATGAGGACTGGTAATATCTCCAGGAGACATGAAATGCCATTGAACAATATACTGGAGGTGGAAATCTTTGATGTTTGGGGTATGGATTTCGTGGGAACCTTTCCCTCTTCCTACTCCAATAAGTACATCCTGGTGGCAGTGGATTATGTATCAAAATGGGTTGAAGCCATAGCCACACAAACTAATGATTCTCGGGTTGTGATCGCATTCCTGAAAAAGAATATCTTTGTGCGATTTGGAGTCCCGAGAGCCATAATCAGTGATGGGGGAGCACATTTTGACAACCGGTTGGTAGAAGTTGCTCTTGCAAAATATGGAGTCAGGCATAAGATATGTACCCCGTACCATACACAGGCTTGTGGTCAGGTTGAGATTTATAACAGAGAACTTAAGCGTATAATGGAAAAGATTGTTGGAAATGCTAGGACTCAATGGTCTAAGAAACTTGATGACACCTTATGAGCTTACCGTACAGCATTCAAGACTCCTATTGGAATGTCTCAATTCCAATTGTTATTTGGGAAAGCATGTCATTTACCAGTAGGGTTGGAACATAGAGCATTGTGGGCTTCAAGTTTTTAAACTTTGATTCCAAAGCAGCAAGTGAGAAAAGGTTACTTCAATTGGATGAACTGGATGAATTCCGTCTTTCTGCATATGAAAGTGCAAGCTTATACAAAGAAAAGACCAAGCTATGGCATGACAGGAAGATCACACCCAGGGATTTCAAGGTGGGCAACCAAGTTCTGCTGTTCAATTCTAGGTTGAAGTTATTTTCAGGAAAGTTAAAGTCCAGATGGTCTGGACCATTTGTGGTGAAGGATATTAAGTCTTATGGAGCGGTGGAAATTAGTCCCTTGGATTCTGACCGAAGCTTTACCGTCAATGGTCAGAGGTTGAAGTTGTACATTGGTAGTGCTGTAGACAGGCAACTTCTTACAGTTGCCTTGATGGAGGTAAGTTAAGTGAAGAACGTCAGGCTCGTGACGTTAAACACGCGCTAAGTGGGAGGCAACCCACTATATCAGGTAAGTAATATATAATTCATATTAATAATATTAAAAAAAAAATTAAAATTTTTTGGGAAATTTGACAAGTGATGGGTGCTAAAACGTTCCTTCTTGGACGTTTTAGCGGTTCAGAGATGCATCACAATGCAAAACTCTGGCCCATAGCGCTAAAACGTCTGTTTGACCGTTTTAGCATTCCACAAGGGCATCATCGTGCAAACATTCTGGTTAAGCGCGCTAAAACTTTCAGTTTTGACCATTTTAGCGCGCTGATGCACACAACCATGTGCACATTTTTCTGGACCTCGGCGCTAAAATGTTTTGTTTGAACGTTTTAGCATCGCGTCACTTATTTGAGTTACACGGTTATTCATTCACTTTTTCCTCACTCTCTCATTCCCTCTTCTATTTCCAAAAAAAAAAAATTTCGTACTCTTCTCCCTCTCTTCTACATTCATCGGCTATATTCTCATCAAGGTATGTTCAACTTTCCATTACTCATGTTGTAACATCATCGATTGTACATGCTTTGTATGTTGTAATATCATTTGTTTTCATATGTTTTGGATGGTGTGATCTTTGGATTATGATTTTCATGTTTTAATTGTAAATAATTGGGTAATGTTGTATGTCCATGATTGTTGTTGGGTACTTATGGTTTTAATTATTTGGGATGAAAGGAATCCCAAATATTTTATACACATTATTCATTGCCCACTCGCACATCAAGTGTTTGTGGTATTGCCTGACTCAGAAAAGCCGAAGCGCTAAAACGCTTACCAGCCAACGTTTTAGCGCTCCACCATTTTGTACCACGAAATTGCCAGGACGCTAAAACGCTCCCTGTAAACGTTGTAGCGCCCTGGCCCTGATACATGCATGATTTTAGGTTGCTAGTCTGGCATTGTGGGGGTTGTTTTTCCTTCACATTTTGGATCCCTCTCAACTAATTCTTTCAAATTTAAATCTGGGAATTGTGATCCATTATCTCTCAAATGCTTTGACTTATTGACTGACTTCTTCTTCCATATTGTTAGGACCATGTCTTCTTATGATGACAAACTATGGAGAAGTGCCGCCCATGAAGCCAGATTTAGTGAGAAGACATCTTCCAGGCCTTTTGTCCAAGAGAGAAAATTCGTCTTGGACAAAGATGAATATCCTAATTTTTAGTCTCAGTTGGTAAAGTGGGAATGGGAGACTTTTGGCATGATGTTGGACAATAGCAGTCAAGCTATTTGTCAGGAATTTTATGCAAATGCTTATAATGGGGATGAAGGTGGCAAGCGACATTTTGTCAGTCTAGTACGGGGGAAGAAGGTGAAGTTTGATGCTCATACCATTCAGAAACTTTTGAAGATCACTTATTGTGATTACATACAGAACAAAACTGTCAGTTTCTGAAGACTTGGGAAAGGATTGACATTCCTCCAAAGAGAAGCAACCCTGATTTTGAAACTTGGACTAAATTGGGAGCGACTGAGCCTGTTTTGCAAACTATAGCCAAGCCTAATGAAAAATAGCAGATGAAGAAGGATGAGGTAAATCCCAAGTTACTGTGGTTAAGGCAGTTGAATGGACAGGCCAGGGTATGGTTCCACTTTGTGGTTTTGAATGTATTGCCTTCCTCCAACCAGACGGAGGTTATTATGATGCGAGCTGTGTTGATTTACACCATCATGACTGGGAAGAAAGTGGAACTCCCCATCATTCTTCAAAATAGTATTTATGACATGGCACATTCTGATAGCAGTACTTCAGCACTGGGTCACAGTTCTTTGATCTAGCATCTATGTAAGAGAGCTGGAGTTGACATTGCTGATAATGGGGCGCATGTTAAGTTGCACCCTGAAATTAATGCCAAGATGATCACCACACAGCTTCGGATTGGAGGAGGAGCAACCACCGGTTTGACACCGGGAAGGAAGAACATGACAGAGGCCGAGTCCGAGTCCGTACGGCAGAGGCGATCAGGGGAGCAGTGGCTGATCAACACTGAGGTTCGTTTAGGGTATTTACGCCGCCATCTCAAGTTCATGCAGACGAGTCAAAAATCATTTCAGACTCAGATGTTTCAGATGCTGACAGCCCTTTGTGAGGCCCAGGGAATAGAGCCGGCAGCATTTCAGGCTGAGGATTATCCTCATTCAGAGGATGAGGACGCATTTTGTAACATCCCACGTAATTAGGAAAAATATATAAAATACGATAAGGCATGAGAATGCAAGTGAGAGAATTTGAATTACATATAATATACGTTGGTCTTCGAATTATTTTGCTATTAGTATGGAATTAATTTAAATTAGGGACTCATTTGAATAACCAGGGTAAATGAATAATTAATTACAAGAATAAGTGAGTACCTATTAGGCATGTGAAACTTTTATTATAAATGTATAAATAAAGGTAATGGTAACATGTAGAAGGAATTAAAATCATTTACAAGACAGGGAACTTAGTAACTCTTGGGCTAGTCATAAAATAACAAAGCAATTGAATTTGTAAACTCATGATTCCTAAGCCTAGTGGGCCGAACTTATAGGGCCTTAAGAAACATCCATGAGTCAGCCCAAGCTCATTCACTCTTTGCCCTAATCTTATCCCAACTTAAGAGATCCCATCATGGCAGTCTCCCATTGGTTGAAATCTCCACATGGCAGGAACCCCACCTTCTCTCCTTTATGCGTCTAGGATAGTGACATAGGAAACAAAAATTCTGTTTAAGTTCATTTAGTCAAACCAAGTCAGCTTCTCTTTACTTCTTTCATCACATGCGCTTAGGGAGCTCCAAAAAGGAGTCTGATTGCTTGCTGCTTTGAATAAATTTTTCAGCTTTAATTCAAAACTTGTTCAGCCCCTAGCATGCATCCAATAAGAGAAGAGAACGCAGTTTGCATGCTATCTCATTGGCTGGAACACCTCACTCCTCCTCACCCTCTCAGCCGTTGAAAGGAGTAGAAAGTATTGAACAAATTCTGTTTGGTATAGTCTTTATATTCTGTATCAAAACTCCTCTCCTCTTACCCCTCATGCGCTGATTTCTGTAGAAAAGAATACAGACTGAAGTCTTAAACCAGAAACAACAACAAACCCAGCAAAATCATCCCCTTCCTTCCACTTAATAAACCGTGATTGAGGTTACAGCAAAGAAACACAAGGTCTTGCATCATTTTTCCCTCCCTTGATCGTGAGTAACAGTGAGAAACACACATAGAAAAATTGCCAAACCATACCCTACTCTCACCTACCCTTCCTAGAAATCGTGGAGCTGTAGGAGTTATATCAGATTTGTAATCACATCTTGTCCCTCCTTTTCCTTACTCGGTGGCACACCCTTATCCAAGAGTAATCATTTTAGACGTGAGGAGTTGCTGTTTCGTAGAACTTGGAAGGCAGTGGTGTTACTCCCTGGTCTGTCCGACTTTCTTGTGTGCTGCAAGAGAGGTAAGCACACCACATCTCCTTCCCCACTCTAGCCAAGTCGTGAAGCATGATAGGAAGTAGCTCTTGCATTTCCTTTAGCCGTATGATTATTTCTGCCATATTGAGAACATTGGGTCATAGTTTGAAAACATAAAGAAAAGTAACGTTGGAATAACCTTATAATAAATTTTGGGCTGTTACAAATTAAATAATAAAACAGCATGCTTGGACCTTTTTTTAGCGCACTCAATATGGAGTAAATGCATTAGAATAAGTCATCTTAAATGGTTGGTACATGAAACCGATTCTGACTTGAATTATGTCTCTGAGAATTCATGAAACAATGCAATTTGAACAGCATGATTAGGCTTTTGTAGTGTACTAGGTATGAGGAAGTTGAATTTTGAATAAGCTCCCAATTAATGCATAGACAAGCCCATTCTGTCTTGGTAAAATTCTGATATATATTAGGTTTTCTTGAAATAAAAATACAGTATGAGTTTAGGCCCTCCTGCACGTCATTCAGTCTTGTAGAATTACAAATTTGAATAAATTGTCATGAACTCCTATGTGATAAACCGATGCTGCCTGGTCAAGGAAACTTGAAAATCCTTGCTGTAAAACGTCGGTAAAGAATTAAGTGAAATCAAAATATCTTTGAGAAAAAGGGACCCTAATGGCCGAATGGGTGCAGAAGCATTTAAGCATGGAAAAATTGTTGATAATTGATTGGAATGGTTGGAATGTATTCTGATTTTGTTATGCCTCTAAATTAGGTGCGAAAAATCATTGAGACGTGGACTGTTTCACTGCTTATTGGTAAATTAATTTTCGACGTGCGAGGTATGTGTTAGGCGGTATTACCTTCTGTGACTGCTAGCTAGTACATGAATTGTGAACGTTGCTCTCATGATTTGGATTCGAATTATGTATAAGTCATTCGTATGCTATTCTTGAATATGATATGCTGGATATTCTGTTTTGAAAAGTAAATATATTCAGCAACTTGATATTGGAAATCCATGGTGTATATGCCATTCTGATTATTATTTAGTCATGCATACTCTTGTCATAATTTTTAGATTTTTGTTTGTGTGCGAACCATGGCATAGCATACATGCATAAATTTCATGTTGTTTTCTGAATTAAAAATAAGTATGAAAAGTAAGCATACGTTTGAGCACGCATCATATGGGCATCCCTCCGGTACCAGGGTATGGGACACTTGGCTTCAGTACGCTTAGGTACAGTTGGAGCCCTTCTGAGGAGCCACCCAGGGTACTCCACTGTTCTGTTAGTGTTACGTGCACAGTAGTGCTATGAACGTACACTTCTGGCGTTATATACGCACAATGATTATGATTTAGTGATACGTGCACCGTAGTGCTATGAACGTACACTTCTGGCATTATATACGCACTATGATTATGATTAGTATTTGTCGGATTTGAACTGATGATGCGACTGCTTTGTAATTCTGTATTTAGTTAGTACTGTTGCATTACTGGTTTTGTTGCCACACTACTGGGATTTCTCTCACCCCTTTGGGGCTGCTATTTTTACAAAATGGCAGGAGGACGTAAACGCTTTTGAGGACTTGGATATTTGCTGTTGGCTTCTACTGTTTTGGGCATGTTGCTATTGATGTGATATTTTATGGATGACTGTATGAAATTGAGAAACTTTTATTACTGTGAAATATGATTTTATTATTGCATTACGATTTTATGACCAGCAAGTATTATGGAAACAGATGTTGAAATGTTTGCGAAAAGGATTTTGACATGTTATCTAAATGCTGAGTTTTGAAAAGTCTTTGCGAGCACTTTATACGTTGTCGTACTGGGGCTATGGACCTCCGATTTTCTTATAATTTATATGCTAGCCCCAGGTGTCTAGTTTCATTATATATAAACCTTGCAAAGAAATTTTGAAAGCTCGATTTATTATGAATTTTACCAGTTAGGACGTTTGTGATATTTTCACTGTTTTATCTCTTATTTTGCGAGTTATGTTTCGAGGGGCAAACGAACTCCAAATTACTATTATTTTATATGAATGTGAAGCCCCAGATGTCTAGTTTCCAGATTACAAAGAATACTTTTTTGAATCGTTGAACTGGATTTTATACGAATTTTTAAAGATAGCAAGGTCTATCAGGAAATTTATATTTTTAGTAAGTTTAAGAAATTTTGCGTACTCTGATTTTTGTAATTAACCAGATCCCCTCTTTAGTTTTAATTGGCAATGTAAAAGCGATTTTTTTTTCAATCTTGAAAATACTATTAAAGAACTCTAATTCCGCGTAGCAAACAACTCTCTTGGAGGCCTACAAGAGAGGGTGTTACACATTTGAGGTAGCTGCTACAACATTCTTTGAAGAGCGTGTTGATGAGGATGAGGCTATGATTGAAGCCATAGCTGCCAAGGGGACAGATGCTATACCTGCTACTGATCAGACTGCTGGCGATCAGCCTGTTGGAGTTAGTTCTGGTATGGAGGAGGATCAGACTGCTGATGATGATTATACACCGCTTCCTACTGCAGATCCAGGATCAGATCCTCTTACCTCAGATGAGGAGGACTCGGAGTCTCACATTGACTCTTGATTGTCCTCCGCTTTAGTTTCTGCTATTTTCATTTTCATTTCTTTTAGTTTATTTTGTTGTTAGTTTACTTTTGTAATTCGGTTAAGTACATTGAGATATTCACTGTTTTTGCATGATGCATATTGCGATAGTACTGATGCTATTGGTTGATATATGAATGTGTTTCAGTGATCAATTGCTGTTTTAAATTTAAATTAGTTGCTGGGGACAACAACGTTTAAATCTGAGAATTGGGTGTGATCAATCTTTTTCTTTTCTAAGTTTTCTTGTGTGATCTTGATTTTAGTTGTGATATTGAGTTTGGATTTCAGTTGTGATATGGAATTCCATGAGGATTTGACTGATCAAAGTTTTAGATGATTGATCAAATTAAGGATACAATCTTATACCTTGCATGTTGAGCAAAAATGAAATGATTGCATGACTCATTCAATGTGTAAGAGTAGAGAGATTAGTTGTGATACATATAGAGAAAGTCGAGCATGCACTCTGAACTGTGAGAAATTGAGCCTACACAGAAAATTTTGTTCAGAGAGCACTTCACTGCATGAATAACTCTAGAACTTGTCATGTTTCTTGCTTGAAATGGTTTATGATGTGTAGTGTAGAAATGATTGAGGCACTTCCTTCTTGAACCAGAAATTTTAAATGACCAACCTTAATGTTTCCATTGCATGAAACCCTTGAGTTTAAGCCTGTTTGTCTATAAAACCAAGAGCCTACATTCATTCAAATCCTTCAAATTAAAAGTTTCAGATAAGTGATAATGGATGAAAGTTCTGTTGGGGGAAAAGTGTTCCTGCAATAAATGAATGCACAAAGTGTTATAAAGTGTTGGAGATATAGAAAAGAAGGAAGAAAGAAGAAAAAGGGAATTAAAGACACAAAGTGTCTGAAAAAAAATAAGACAGAGGGAAGAAAAAGAAAAAAAAAAGGGTATTACAGACACAAAGTGTCTGGAAGAAAAAGGAGGAAGAAAGGTTCAAAGAAGGTATAAGAGATGAAAAGGAAGAAAGTTTGGGGGAATTAAGAAGAATATGATAAATATTGTGATCCTCCTCTTAGCTGAATCTGATTCATTTAATCTGAACCCTTCCTTTAACATAACTTCTACCTCTAGTCAAGCCACATACCAAGCCATATTGCCAACTATACAAAGATCTTTTTGATCTGCTCTACAGATCATTGTTATTGTAGAAAGTGAGAAGATGGGCAAGCCTATGGTAGTTTGAGTACAGTGAAGATTGAATGATAAGTGCACCTTTAAACACTAGAGTGCAAGAGAGTTGAATTCTCACAATTTTTTATAAGTTCCTAGTGAGGGGGTGTTTTGTTTGAAAGTCTCTGTATATCATCTTTACTGATCTGTTGAAAAGTCACAAATGATGTTGGACAAATGATAGGAAATAAGAGATTGCATGGTTATAAGCTTGTATCATGAAATGTTGATCTTCTGTAATTGAAGTCCATCTTCATGAATTTCATTTGTAAAGAATCTCAAGTTCTTCTCTGTTTTTAATTCATTACTGAGGACACCAATGTTCAAATCTGGGAATTGTGATAAACCCTTGTTTTATAAGGTTTTTAAGCTTGAATTAGCTTAATTTGTGTGATTAAATGGATGGAAAAGAGGGTCAATGTCCTGGAAAGTCCTAAATACAAGTTCTGAAACTTGTGTTAAAAATTTACATTATTCTTGCAGGGAAATAAAGCTCAAGAAGCAAAAGAGAGAAGGAAGAAGATTTTGAAGAAATTGGAGAATTCTAAGTGTTGAGCGCTAAAATGTCCAAAGTGAACGTTTTAGCGCGCTGCTGCAAAATGAATCCAAAAATTGCTGGTGCCGAGCGCTAAAACGTCCAATGCAAAAGTTTTAGCGCTCTGCTGTTCAAAAAGATTCTGGTCTTGAACGCTAAAACGTTCAAGTCAAATGTTTTAGCGCTGAAGACAGCTGAAAGTAGTTGGGCATCCGTCAAAGTTGAACGCTAAAACGTCCAACAGGGAACGTTTTAGCGCCCATGTCAATTTTTGGATGTTATTCAGTTGGAATTTGTAAACTATAAAAGGCCAAAGGGCCTTCACATTTGGGAGATCCTTTGATTTGACATTTTACTCTCTGAAATTCTAAATTCCTTAGGTCCTAGTTTTTGTATTAGTTTAGTGGACTTTATGTAATTGTGATTGAAGATTGAAGATTCAACATCATGACAATAGAGTTTAATCTTTCCTCTTCTTTTGTTATTTCTTTTCTCATGTCTGAGTAGAGTCCTTTGTAGTTAGATTTCAATGGAACTCAAAGATGAATTTATGTATGGTTGATTGAATATTATGATTATCTTTTATGTGATGATATGAAATTGTCTTTATATATTCTTTCCATTAAGGGGAAGTGTAGAACAGGAATGTTTACGTTATTTCTGTAACTGGCAATTTCATCATCAGTGTTCTAGTATTCAAGGAATTGGAACTAGTACTCTGATGTAATCTTTAAAATCTTAGTGCTTAATGTATGTATTAAGAAGGGAATTACCAAGGGATTGGGGTTCTTGATTAATGTATCGACCAAGGTAGTAAGGGATCACATCTTGGTGATAATAAAAAGGTTGATTGACATCATATGGAAGATAATTCATAATGGGATTGATTCTTACCTAAATTTGTGGTTGAGGAACATTGATTTCTTACTACTTGTTGTAAAATTATAATTCACATTTTAGTTATTTTATCAAGTCCAAATACAGTTTAATTTCTAGTGACAATTATCAATGCATTCAAAGAATTCTTGTTTGATTCAACTTAATTATAAATGGTTAGTTGGTGATTGAACACAAATCCTCGTGGGAACGATCTTTACTTATCATTTTATTACTTGTACGACTAGTGAACTTGCTAAAGTCACAACACTTGACTCGCCAATGTCGTCATGGTAAAAAAGCCTAGCAAAAAATGAAGGGTCTGCACAGATTATACAGACCTAAATAAGGTATTTCCAAAGGACTCTTACCCTTGCCCAATACAGACCAGCTTATAGACAACTCGGTTGGGTTCCAATTGTTATCTTTCATGGATGCTTATTACGGCTACAATCAGATCCCAATGTACCCAGAAGATCAAGAAAAAACAGCCTTTTATCACTGAAAGGGCGAATTACTGCTACAATGTGATTCCCTTTGGCCTCAAAAACTCAAAAGCCACATACCAAAGAATGATGAACAAAGTGTTCGAGGATCAACTCGGCAATAATGTTGAAGTATATATAGACGATATGATTGTTAAATCGTTTGATAAGACAAATCATGTCCGGGATTTGGATCAAACATTTCAGAAGCTCAGAAATAACCGCATCCGTCTGAACCCGGTAAAGTATGCGTTTGGAGTCCCGGCAGGAAATTTCTTGGGCTTTATGTTAACCCATAGGGGGATTGAAGAAAATCCAGACAAATGTAAAGCAGTATTGGATATGAAAGCTCCTAAGAACAAGAAAGAGGTTCAATAACTGATAGGTAGACTGGCTTCCTTAACCAGATTTCTACCTAAGTCGGCTGAAAATGGCCTCCCATTCTTCAAGTTGTTAAATAAAGAAGCTATGCATGGATGAAACCCGGAATGTGAGTCTAGGTTTGACAAAATATAGAAAAGTTTAGCAGCCCCACCAGTACTATCCAATCCAGAACCAGCAGATACATTGATTTTATACTTGGCTATTGAAGAAGAGGCAATAAGCGTTGTGCTAGTTAAGGAAACAAGTAAAGGCCAGAAACCGATTTAGTTTGTTAGCAGGGCTGTGCAAGTGTTTGAATTGAGATATCCGAAATTGGAGAAATTGGCGTTCGCCTTGCTTATCACGACAAAGGAGACTCCGGCCATATTTTCAAGGATATCAGATAATAGTCAGAACTAATCAACCCATACAGCAGGTTTTGCACAAGCCGAATTTAGCTGGGAGAATGACTAACTGGACAATAGAGCTCTCTGAATACGATATAACGTATTACAGCCGGCAGGTCATCAAGTCACAAGCATTGGTCGACTTTGTAATGCAGCTCACCCCGGCAGATCAAGGGACTGGAGAAGGAAAAGATGTTTGGAAAGTATGGGTTGATGGATCTTATAATGACAAAGGAAGTGGAGCCAGGATCATACTTGAAAGCCCAGAAGGAGTGTAAATAGAGCACTCCCTTTACTTAAGCTTCCCGACTTCAAACAATCAGGCAGAATATGAAGCATTAATAGCCAGATTGATGCATGCTAAAGAGCATGGGGCCAAGAAAGTTAAAATCTTTAGTGACTCCCAACTTGTAACTTCCGAAATTGAAGGGAAATATCAAGCCACAGGACCTCTGCTGATGAAGTATCTCTACAAAGTGAAAGAAATCATGACTGAGTTTGAAGAAGTAAAAATCAGTCATATTTCTCGAGGAGAAAATAGTAGAGCCGGCATCTTGTCCAAACTGGCAAGCACTAAGAACTTGGGAAATCACAGGACTGTGGTTCAACAGAGTATAGAAGAGCCGAGTTGTGTGATGATAGTCACGTCGGCCAATGATTGGAGGCAGCCAATAGTAGCTTATCTCGAAAGAGGGGCATTGCCAGAAGACTCAATGTAGTCCAGGAAAATGATCCAAGATGCAACGCAATATGTAATAGTGGAGGATCAGTTATATAGAAAAGGGTTGCATACCCCGATGTTGAAATGCCTAAACTCGGAGGAAGCAAAATATGTACTAGCTCAGATACATGAAGGAATCAATGGCCAACACATGGGGGCTAAAACCTTGGCTAGAAAAGCTCTTCGAGCAGGGTATTACTGGCCAACTATGGAGACTGACTCAAAAGAGCATGTTAAAAAGTGTAGAAGCTGCCAGAAGCATGCTAGATTAATCCTCTCGCCTCTAGAAGAATTGAAATACATCTCGGCTCCATGGCCCCTTTTTCAAATGGGGGATGGATTTGCTGGGACCCTTCAAAGCTGCTGAAGGACAGCTGAAGTGGCTGATTGTAGCCGTTGACTACTTCACCCAATGGATAGAAGCAGAACCTGTTACCACAATAACCTCGGCTCGGAGTACAAAGATTCTTTGAAAAAAACATTGTTTCCAAGTTTGGAATACCAGCCGAGATGCTAATTGATAATGGAATCCAGTTTACTGACAAAAGGTTCTAAGATTTGATGAATGACTTAAAAGTCAAGCTCCATTTTGCATCAGTAGAACATCCCCAATCAAATGGGAAAGCTGAAGCTGCAAACAAAGTAAATATTGATGGACTTAGAAAATGAATGAAAGATGCCAAAGAAAGCTGGGTTCATCAGTTATACTTTGTTTTGTGAGATACAAAACAAGTGCCCAAACAGCAATAGGGGAAACTCCATCCAGGCTTACCTATGGATGTGAAGCTATGATTCCGGTTGAGATAGGGGAACCTTCGTGGAGAAGGATGAACGCTATCAGACAAAAAGAAGATGGGAATAGAAAGAAACTTGCAGCCGAGCTAGACCTCATGGATGAAGTCAGAGTTACAGCACATTGTCGGGATATGACAGCCAAACGATTAATAGCATCCAAATACAACAGAAAGGTGAGACCTAGGGGATTTGAGAAAAATGACCTGGTACTTAGAAGGGCGGATATCGGTAATAAAAATGCCAGAGATGGAAAGCTAACTGCAAATTGGGAAGGCCTTTATCGGGTTAAAGAAAAGCTCAGAAAAGGAGCCTATATCCTGGAAATGACAAAATGAAAGTCTATCAAGAGAACATGGAATGCGGATAAACTGAAGATGTATTACAGTTAAATTCGGGATTCGACTATATCGACAAATTCATGTAACCAAAGTATTTGATATCAATAAATAAGGAGTTTTTCTTTTTTAAACTTATCCTTACAAGATTATGATGCATCAACATAAATCTGAGATATAAGTGCGATTTGTCATACTGACTTTAATCAAGTCGAAATGCGCCATACTAAGGTCGAAAGAACAAAATAGGACATGTGACAATATTGCCTTTACCTTGGATAGAACCAAGTTACAAAACCCGGGTCATGATTGAAGGCGGCAGTGATCACCTTCATCAATAGTAACTAAACAAAACGTTAAGTTAAGATAAACATGTGTCATGGAAAATGACAAAAAGAGAAATTCGTATGATATCTTTTGACCCCGGCCAGGTCAATAAATAGAACTCGAGATACATATATCCAAGTTGAAAATATAATCCATCTTGGATGGAGGAAAATTTTGATAAGGTTTGAAATACTTGGAAAATTGTCTAAGTTATAAACCTAGATAACAGATATGCAGAATTTGCTTATCAAATCAAGAAAATGCCAAATTGCTTAAGTGTTGAAAAATGCTAAAGACCTCAAGCAACCCGGCAAACTAATAAACCTGAAATACTTAGAAAAATATATCTAAGTTATCAGGGAGGCATGAAATATGAAATGCAAGATGCCAGTATAAAAGAAAAATCATCTGAAGGCATGAATTAGATTAAAAGTATCAAAAATTTAAGATGAGAAAAAGGCTAGGTAATAACCCGGCAATATTCATTACAAACTTGAACGGGGCTTAAAAGCCCCAACAAGAGGAAAAAGGGTTACAAGTAAAACCAACATTCTGGCCCTTCAGTCAGCAAGAGTTTCCACCTGTTCCATCTGAACATCACCCACCTCGGCAGCAGCCTGATTAGTGACCTCCTCACTTCCCTCAAATCGGTCACCCTCAATCTGAGTCACTGAATCACCAGCAGGGGACTCCGGAGGAGGAGGAACGATCTGACTGTTGCTAACGTAGGCCTTCGGATGCAAACCAGTAGTATTGAACTCCAAGTCAGGGTTGAGAACTTTAATTTGGTTGAGTGCATTGTTGAAAGAATCAATAACCGACTTCACAAGCTCCCCCAATAAAACTGGGCATCACTCTCGGCTTCCTTCAACTTTGCCTCAACGCATTCATGAATAATTTTAAAATCTTTCAAGGACTGACAGTTGCCGGCGTGCAAGTATTGAAGGGCAGTATGCTCTAGTTTAAGAGTTTTGAAGTCCTCCTTCACTTTCTGTAGCTCGGCAACGGTCTTAGCCTTCTCTTCCCGGGTCCGCTCATCTCGTTCAGAGTTCAGATATACTTATTCTTTAGAGAAAGAAAAGGCCTTGCCAGTGAAGCCATCTTCATACAACTCACTTCAATATTTTCTAATTCCCTCACCTTAGAGGTGGTAAAGGGAGTCGAGCTAAAGAAGTGGTCTGGAGGGCAAAGGATATCAAGGAAATCACCACTGATCTCGGATTTCCATAAGGCATTCATCGCGTGACTAGTGGCATGGGGAGGAGCAGGAACTTTGGATAAAGTTTGAGTGGAGGTGATGAGGACATAGGAGGTGGCATGACCAAGACAATAAACTTGGAGGACATACAAGGTCTTGGAGGCCCAATGACAAGAGCAAAAGCTAAAAAAGCTAAAGAGGCTCTAAATCTCTTAGTGACCACTTTACTTGAGACAAGCCCAAGTCTAAAGGAAGAAGAGCCCAAAATGATACACTTAATTAAAATTGAAGACCTTGAAGAATAAGCCTCAATGGATATGCATGAAGGCTTTATTTTACTTGGCCCATATTCTGCACTTAATTTTTTATTTTCTTATATTTAGTTAAACTTTTTGTAATAAGGCTTATTGGGCTGGATTATTGGGTTGTCTATATTCTTTTATGTGTAAGTACTTTTAGGTTAAACTCAATATGGTTGTTGCCCACTATATAAGGGAACACCATGGCTTTTGAAGACAGATTTGGAATATCAAGTTAACCTATTTTGGTGAGACTAGTTCTCTTGGGTTCTTTTGAGAATCTCTGAACTTATCAAGGGCATCAATCCTTGTGGCGTTCTTGGGCTTATCAATTCTTTCGAATTGTGGCGCCTACCTATAATCCTTAAACTCCAATTTCGTTCTATATTATCTTGGATTCATATCTCTCGAATTCCTTATCCTTTTCCGGTGATTCTTGTGCCAAAATCGTGATTCAGGAAGCCATCTTTCACCTCGTTTTGGAATCACCCAAATCCGAGGTATGTAGCGTAAGATACGCTCTGTTCTTAACAGGTCGTGTTGGTGGATGAATTTGGGGTTAGAATTCCATTCCTAGTAGATCCATTCCTCCATTCCTATTGGGGATCATATCAGGAGGTGGGGGCACCCTTATCAGTTGGGATCCCTTTGCCTTTATCACTAGCAACAGGCTTCTTGGCTTTCGGATCAGGAGCTTTTCTTTTCTTGGTTGTCAAGTCGACAACCGTATCTTTCTTACTCTGACTAAGGGCAGCCAAGAAACTGGGTTGCTCATTTTGCTGGCTCTCCATACCTAAAACTGTAAACAAAAGACATGAAAACAGGTTATAATGAAGCATTATATAGAACAAATCTATAAGTGAACAAACAATAATCATACTTATTTCAGAATCAAGTTCCTCTTGAGACTTGAAAATAAAGGATGTCACGCTGGCATTACCACACAATTTGATATATTCACCCATGGAAATAACCATGTCGACATCAGCAGAACTCAACTTGATTTCCATAAAACGATAACACGAGGATGCAAAATTAAAATGGTAAGATGACCAATACAAGGGAAATTTCCCTTCCACATCTTCAGAATCATAAGCTTTAAGAAACCAATATTCTTTTCTGGGTTGTGCAGAAACCTTAAAGAACTTTCCTTGAAGTTCTTAAACGACTCGGAAGAGACGTTAAAATTTTTTCGCCCGGCGAGTGACCCAACCCTTTTTTTTCCGGTGGCTCTCGACCAATTCGAGGTGTAATGGCTTGAAAAAAGAAAAAGAAGACAGAAACTGTGCAAGGTAAGGCAATGTAGGCACAAAAACGTTAAAAGGCTTTGACAAAACCCCATTCATTGGGGTGGAGTAGGGAATGGGCTATATGGAGGTGGTTTAAAACACAAGTCTAGGCTCAAGGGAAACCTAATGCTGAGGTGAGTAACAAGATCTCGGTAGAAAAAGAAAAATGAAGGTTTGTCTGAGTTCCTCCCAGAACAAACTGGTTCATCTTCTTGTGGGGGGACTATATCATAATTTTCCAACTTCCCAACATTGAGCCCAGACACATTGTCCACGCTCATCTTGAAGGTAGTGCTCAAAACCTAGTAAGTCACCCAGGGAAACTGGGCTATTAAGGCGGCATGAGGAGACTCAGAATCTGACTCAGCAGAACGAGACTCTTCTACAATTTCTGGTGGAGATGGCGCCATAAATACCTAAAACAAAAAGAAGCATAATCAGAAGAAGCGAATGGACATACCTGAATCAAAAAAGCTACTAGAGGAAGAATCGCTAGAAGATGAAGAGGTGGACTTGTCAGAGATTGCAATTGGACCATCTGCCTCACCAGAAGCTGAGGTGGATCCCATAACATCTCTGTGACGACAACTCGCTAAGGTAGACTCGGCTAGGGAGTCACAACCTTTCTCAATGAGTTTAGAACTCAGAAAGACACAAGAATAACATAGGCCGACTTGTTTAGGCTGGGAAGACATAAAAAGAACTTGGGGGGCAGATGACACATAAAAGTCTGGGGTAGAAGCCATACTGGATGGGTCCAACCCGGTTTGGGGAATGTGTCTGCTGGCAAAACATGACCTTTGCCCCGCCAGGAAGAGCCACGACCACGACTAGTAGGTTTCTTGGTTAAACCACGGTTAGATAACCAAATCTCTTCCTGGATCCTCCACCATGATAACCACGAAGCATGACTTCACGCCCCTCTTCCTCAGTCTTCGGTATCCCCCACAACCAAAATCGAGCCCCAGGAGGGATCTTCTTGAGCAACTCAGATTCGTCCTCCTTCTCCCCCTCACCACACACAACTGAACCCCTCATTATAGTAAATATTGGAAACGATTCCAAATTCAAAATAATGATGAAAGAAAGCACAAACATTTCTCCAGAAAAACAAAACACTGAGGAAACTCAAAACGCAACCAGCGAATGATTCAACAGAATGACAATATATAGAACAGAAAATTCAAAACAGAAGGAAGCAATATTCAGAAATGAAATATACACACTCAAACAATCGAAAAAGAAAAGAAAAGAAGTTGGAAGGTAAAAAAGGATACCTAAACAGACGAAGTGAAGTAAAAGAATATGTGAAAGCACGTTTGCGAATGCTGGTACTCAAGAAATTTGCGCAGCGCAAGGAAGAAGTTCTGGAGAGTAAGCAAGGTAAAAGAGAAAAAAGGAAGGGCAAGCACATTTATATACTAGTGGTGGTAACCACAACGGTTACGAATTACAAGGGTCAAGGGCATTACAGTCATTAAACCCCAAAAGTAATTATTGGACTCCTGAAACGACCCACTCAATAAATGCACACGAAATATGAAGATGGCATAAAACGACTACAACACGCTAATGAATGCGACAAGCACCACATGTCAAAATCAAATAATTACTGACATAAAGGCTACCAGGACCCTGGAAGAATCACCACATAAGTAACTGGGGCCATAAGAACATGTGACCGGGTTCCCCAAATGGACATCCAGGCATAGAATTCCAAAACGGGTTGCAAGATTGATGAGCTTGGGGGGCAACTCGCCAATTGATTCCCAACAACTCAAAGTCCATCCGCACCTGTCAGCATAAACACAAATGATATCTCCCATGTTGATTGCTCAACTTGACGAGATAAAGGGCAATGAAGTATTATCCCTGTCGTTACAAAAGTTTCGAAGCTCAAAACACGTACATAAAGGGATCACGACACCCAAACACTCTATGGAGAAAACTAGACATACATGAACATTTCACCCCAACAGCCCGAACAACCGAACAACATGGCTGAGGGGAAAATGTTATGGACCTATGTATAAGGCCCATTAATTAGCAAGCCCAAAAAGGGGAAATCTAAGATCTAAATCAAGCACAACTATGTAAGGATATCCATCAAGGATATCAATCCTAATACGACAGCATAATAGACGGGACTGGACCATCGTTAGAGGCACTAAAGGTTCAGAATCCACTACCCGCATGTAAACTCTATAAATAAGAGGTAAAGCCTACAGGTACACTACACTCTCTCTTAGTGTTATTGTAACACACCGTGTTAACCCAGTTTGTTATCATGTCATCGTATTAAGCCACGCTTAATTTAAAAATGCGAAATATCTTTTTCTTTTCAATTATGACGTCATTATGCTTAGCCCAGTTGATTACTTAATCATTTTAATAAAAACAACACCTGTAGGATATTGCAAAAGACACTATCTACACTGAATAACCTCGTATCATAAAAATAGATGAGTTTCTACTAACGGATCTACAACACGTAGTCCGGAGAATATCCTGAAAATTTAAACAACTCCAAGCTAACCTAAAGAAAGTCAAGTCAATGTGGCATGGAAAATCCCCATGCTCACCAAATAAGGCATACAAGCCCAACATAGTCGCAACAACAAAGACATAATAAAACATAATCATAAGATGGCATATCAGCATCCAGCATATAATTAGATAAATAGCAATATCAGCTAACTCAGCTCCGGCCTCCTGCCACCCGAGGTCTCAACCCCTGGGTTACCTGAACCTGAAATATATGCCACAAACGTGGGGTGAGATCTCTAAATAGAAATCTCAGTAAGACAAGGGGTCCCCAAGGATCTTCCACCCCAAGCTCACTTACATGTGCAATATAAGTTCTAAAAATAGATAACAGTATAATTTCCAAAATCAATGCAATGCAGCAGATAATCATGTCATGTGTGTCATAACTATTCTACTGATCAGAGAAGTGCAGGAATACGTCTATTACCCACACAGTACCAGCCCATGATGTACCAGCCTAAGCTGTATCCGCCCCAAGGACCACCCCATGGCTTTTTGGCTAGGCGAAACACCACATACATATCATAAACATTTTGCACTTAACAGCTCCATAGCATTTCAATAAAATAGTACATGAAAACACATCATGCATATAACCATCCCCCCATGGGACATGGTGGAACAAACAATGGCTAAACCGAAGACACAGAAGCTTACCTTGCAAGCTAACAATCCAATGCCAAGAGTCCAATCAAAGCTCAAAGCCCAACACAGCAGAATCACAATCTGATTTGGGACCAGCAATCATATCAATAACCATAGCTCATAAGCATAAACATTAAGACAACGCTTCTCTTTTACATTTCATGTCTTAAGGCTTCTCACAAAGCCACAAGCCCTTAATCCCTTGATTCTGACTTAACTTAGTCATTACAGAAGTTCAACTTACACAAACTAGGGTCCACAAACCCATAACTTAGTTCTGTATGAACAGTACCGTTACTGTTCACGCAAACCCAGAATATCCGGATATATGTCAGGGGCATATCCGGAATCTCAAGAGGTTGAAGCTTACCAGAAGGCTTCTAGTGTTCTATCTTCACCTTCTGGCAAACTAAACACTTGGACACAAAAACAGCAATGTCCTTCTTCATGCCCGGCCACCAATAGTTCCTTTTCAAGTCTTGGTACATCTTTGTAGCACCAGAGTGGACAGTAAACTGGCCCTTATGAGCCTCTGTCATCACCTCAACAGTCAACAGACCTCTAGGAACCACAATCCTCTTCTGGAAGGTCAACAGTCCATCCTCATTCCAAGTCGGGGGCATATCCGGATATCAATATCTGGATATCTCTCTACCAATATCCGGATATCAATATTCGGATATCCAGATCCCCATATCCAGATATCAATATCCGTGTGACACCCTCCCCTGTACGCGTCCAGGGGAGTCGTCTGCTAAGCGGATTAGAGTCGGAGCGGAATTAATTTAAATACTGAACTATGCTTTTAAGTCAATTAAATAAGATCTTCAATGAAATCTGGTTACACGTGAAAAAAATAGCGTGAGGCTTCATAAAATACATTGCTTGCTGAAAATATTAGTTTTCCAAAAACCTTGCTGCATTGCAAAAATCATATCAAATTGGATTCAATGGCTTAGAAAAAACTTCTTTGACACAAGAAAGCTAGACATTCGGGGTGTTACGAGCATATAAAAATTATTTCGTTCGGAGGTGTCTAGCTCTCGAAACTGAACTCGCCAAAAATACAAGGCAAATCATTGCAATGTTCCAAAATGACCTGACTTGCAAAAATTATAATAAATCGAGCTCTCAGAATTTCATTGTAAAGTTTATATAATCTGAAACTAGACATCTGGGCCTTTAAGTACATATAAATTATGTCTTAAACGGAGATCTGTAGCCCCAGAAACAGAACTCGCAAGATGCTCACTAAATCAGTTTCAGAAATCCGAATTTAAAAACAGACAGAAATTGTTTTCGTAAACGAGTTCAACCTTAAGCATTTTACAAACAGGACATAAATCCCAAAATATAGCCAGATAATATATGTCCCAACGTTTTTCCAACAGCAGCATGTAAACAGAATATCTCCAATACAAGTACATCATCAAATGCATTTTCGTACTCCTGCAATTTATAAAAATTGAGCCCCAAAAAGGGTGAGAAAGAATCCCAGTAGTGTGATAGTAAAACCAGTATTGCCACAATATTAGACTAGGTACAAAATCCCAAAACAATCGCATCAACATATAATTTTTCGGGCAGATGATAACATATAATCATAGTGCATATATAACACCAAAGTACTAATCATATTGTGTATATAACGCCAAAATACTAGTCAAGATGCGTATATAACGCCAAAGGTGTACGTTCATAGCACCGCCGTGCACGTACTAATAAGCGACCTATGCGACCTATGTGGACTGAAGCCAAGTGTCCCATACCCTGGTACCGGAGGGATGCCTATATGATCCGTGCTCAAACGTATGCTTACTTTTATTATATACTTCGGTTTCCAGAATGAATGCATAATGTTGGATGCTATGACATGTTTGGCACACACAAATAGAAATAGATGAATCATGAGGTGCATATGCATGACTAGATCATAATAGCATATATTTCTCGTACTTTTAATACCAAGCTGCCGAATCACAAATAATTCCCCAAAATGGAATTTCCATCATGTCAAGTCCAAAGGCAGAATACATATAACATATAACCGAATACTAATCATAAGGCACATGTGAGCAATAGTTCAAAGTTTCATACGCTAGCTAATAGTCACAATAGGTCTCACCACCAAACACATACCTTCTGTCCAAGCAATAATCAACAACACCAAAATTCAGCTCACTCAATAAGAGTTACGTGCACCTAAATACATGTGTGACAAGTCAGAATTTGTTTCATGTTATTCCTATAATTTATCAACAAGTTTTCATGCTTCTAATTATTATTCTGTAATCGATTTTCATAGCTTCTATACTAGATTAATTTTCTGACTTACGTCAATATACCAATTTGCTAACAGCGAACAATCCAAGTTCCCTCATGTATAACCATTCGATTTTCAACACCAAAAGACTCATGATATTTTCTTTTCACAATTTCAATTCTACAATACATGGTGCGCTAAAATGGGCCTAGAGGATGCTGTTAGATTTATTTAATTCATATAAGGTTGATACAATAATGTGTTCCATCACCAGATGCCTTATTCTAGTTTGACAATAACAACTTAACAAAGGAGGCTTTATTTTCCTCTCCAAAAAAAAATCTTGTGTTGGTAAGCACCAAGCCCAAATCGGTTTTTTTATAATTCTTAACTAGCTTAATTTTCTGACTGAAGTTTAATACACCAATTTGTTAACATCATAAAAAATCCAAGCTCCCTCGTGCATCCTGGTTCGGTTTAGGTTGGCATTAGGTGTGTGCCATTTAATTAAATACACAACCATCATCTACAAGGTCAAGGGTGCGCTCAAGAGGCATAAAGCATGTTGTTCTCATAGATTAATATGCGTGCAAAGTTGAATATTTTTTCCTATTGTAGGGAACAGCCCCAAGGCTGTTGAGGAGCTCTATGACAAGCTCCCAAAGGGGGTCAGTTTCGGTTTACACATGCTAATTCATGGCTGCTCACACGAACAGAGCCAAGGAAAGGGTTATAGAGAATTTTTACATCTTAAGACACACATGCAACAGCCGACCGTGAGGGAAAAAAAGAAGCTTGTGGTTTGAATCCTACCTTTTTGCATGAACCCAAGCTCTCTCAAAACAGATGAGGAATACAGCCACCAAGATTTCTGCTAGGGACTTCACACTCCTCCTCTCAAGCTTTAATTTTTTAGCTATAAGCAATGGGGCAAACTCCTTTAGAAATCGGAAATAGCAAACTGAGATAGGGGGTAACGAAAACATCCTACCTTTTTGAACTGATTTAAATAGCGCACAAAAGAACAAAAGAACGATGCTGGGTTTGGCCCCAATCTGCATGCAAGGGAAGCAGCACCAAATCGAACCAGGCCAATGTGTATCCAAGGAAAACTCGGTCAGAATCTACTAAGGAAGAAAGGACAGGAACAACGATGAACTCTCCTCCTCTTTGCTGATGAACGCTCGGCTGGAATGGGAAGGGAATAATAATGGAATTTAGATGATAATTCCCCCCCTAGGAACGTCACGGACTTGGTGGTAGTGATGAAACACATTGAACTGACATGCAATCTGTACCACGGTTGATTTGGCCGAAGGTGTGGAGTGGGTGAAGTTCAGTTTAGGTGTTCTTGATGCTTTAGGAGTGTGAAGGAGTGGGTCATAATTCTGATTGGTTTCTCACTATTATGCGCAAAGGATAATAGGGAACAAAAGATTGGCTAATAATCTAATTCAATTGTCTCAGCCTTCCCTTTCCATGAGCGCCCAATGTGAAATGATAGGGTGAGAGAGTGATTTTCAGCCAATGAGAATACATGCATAAGGAGTGGGCCAATAAGGAGCTTACCTTCATATTTCCTTATGATAATAAAATGGATGAGTTATAGTTTTCGGCCACTTCAAGCCTTCTCTTAAGGGCTTTGGGTCGAACCCTAAAGGTTAGTTGGGGTCTAATTTTCCTTCTTCATAATCCATGGTTCGAGTATTTTCATGACTCCATATTTCTTCTAAGTGTCAATTAAATTTCATATCCAAATTAAACTTATCCTATCCTCTTAACTAGTATGTCAATTTCCTAAAATACTTACTCACTCAAGATTATTATTAACATAAATTTCAAGAATTAAAATAGGTCTACCCTAAATAAATGAATATATATATATATATATCGAGTTCTGAGCAAGCTTCTATGTTCCCAACTACAATTTATATGATTTCCTAAATTAGCGGGATGTTACAATCCGGATATCATATCCGGATATTTCGCAACAGAATACAGTTTATGCATTTCGCGAGATATCACTCCAAAGGTTCATCTTTTAACCCACTAAATCGTTAAAGCATGCACTTTTACTCTGTTCAAGGTTCATATACAAATTACATACTTGTTTAAAACATTAACATGCCAAGACTCCATTTTTAAACATCAACAACTCATGATCAAGGTTGGTAACACTTACCCAAGCTCAAAACAAAGCAACAATGGCTCTTGGAGCTCACCACACTGCCTCTACAGTTCTGACTTGAAGGCAAACGAAAATGACAACAAAGCAAGGTCCTTTCTTCACAAGGAAAGCTTCTTGAAGCATCAAAACACCATGACAATAGTTCATTCAACCCTCACTATGAAGTCAGCCCCTAGACCACCACAAAACAGAAACCAACACTCAGAAAATGGTACCTTTCTCCCTCACCAAGCTCACACTCAAGTGTTTAACACATTTAGAGGAAGATTCAATGAGAAAAGGTGATTCTTTGTTGAGTTTTCATGAAGAAGAGTGTAAGAACCCGCACCGTTAATTAAGGTATTTAATTATTTAATTATGCAAAATTAGGAAATGATTCCATAATTGACCCTAATAATTATTTATGAGGCTTAATAATTATGGTAAGTGATTTAGAATGCTGAAAGTCTCTTTTCGGAAGAAAAGTGCAGATACCGGTTCTGCTAGTCGGTATAAATGCGTACCGAAAAAGTATCTCGGAAAATTAATGTAAGTGTATGATAATTACTAGAATGATATGTAGGACTTGTAAAACGAGTTTCAAGTCCAAAAAATGAGAACTGGTGCTAGAAACCGGTACTGGCTCTGAAAAGCGCGTACCGGAAAGGTGCTCAGAAAAATATAATAAAAATATGATAATTCTTAAAAAATTATGTAGTTTCATAATCCAAAGTTTGGGATTAAAATGCTAAGCGTAGCAATTAAATTTAATACTGTGTGCTTAAGTTAGTTTTGGCTATATATACCCTTTTTAAGGGCACAAAGCCCTAGAAAACTGATTTGCTGCGTGGCTTTTCTTGGAGGCTGACCAGAAATAGTGTTCTTAGGCTTCCTTCTCCATTTCTTGAGCAAGCATTCACCTTTGATGCTTGTTCTTCCATTTAAACACTTGGTGAGGGTGATGGTTGGCCTTGGGACTACATTGTGGTGCTGTTTCTGAGTTAAAGAACCTGTGTGAGGGAGTTTGAACAGCTATGTTTTCTGTTCTTGAGGGGTGTGACCTTTTGTTGGCATTTTGATGCTCCAAGGTGCCTTCTTGTTGAGTGAAATACCTACTTCTTGTACATTTTCGTGCATCCTCTTGTGGCAGTAGCTTGACACTGATTGTGAGCTCCAAAGGACAACCTTTCCTTATGTTTTGAGCTGGGGTATGTGTACCAACCTTTAACTTGAGTTTAAATGCTTAAAAATGGTACCTTGATGCATCTAATGACTAAAAGATGATAACTTGTTGTTGGGTAATGTTGAACACGCCTAGAAATGCATAATTAGGTGTTTAAAATCGATAAAAAGGAAACCTTTAAGGGATATCTTCACGAAAATGCAGAAACTGCATTCTGTCGTGAAATATCCGGATATTTGTCGAACAGATATCCCGATATTGGATATCCGGATATGGGGTTTTGGGATATCTGGATAATGGATATCCGAAAATTTGAATCTGTATATCCGGATATGCAATATCCGGATATGGACAGTGAGATATCCGGATATTGCATATCCGGATATGGTCCCGAGGAATATTCGAATATTCTGGGATTTCGTAGAACAGTAGTTGTGCTGTGTGTACAGTAGGCTATTGGGGGTTTGTGGACCCTAGTTTGATGAAGTTGAACTTTTGTATTAATGGACTAAGCCAGAATCTTGGGATTAAGGGCTTGTGGCTTTGTTAGAAGCTTTAAGACATTAAAACGTAATGAAAAGGCGTTGTCTTTAAATTGCAAGCGGTGTTCCTTGTACTACATGTAGGGAATAGACGTATTCCTACATTTCTCTGGCCAGTAGATAGTGATTACACACATGCCATAGATATCTGTGGCACTACATAGTTTTGGAACTGATAAAGATATTACTACTTTTAGAACTTATATTGCACATGTAAGTGAGCTTGGGGTGGAAGATCCTTGAGGACCCCTTGTCTTATTGAGATTTCTTGTTTAGAGATCTCACCACACGTTTGGGGAATGCTTATTTCAGGTTCCGGTAGTTTGGTGACAGATGCCTCTGGCGGCAGGAGACCAGAGCTTAGTTGATGATATTATGCTGTTTTGCTGCCATGACTGGATATGCATGCTGTTTATGTTTTCCGCTATTTATTTTTATGTTGTTATTGAGACTGATGTTGGGCATGTTGCCTTATTTGAGTGAGCATGGGGATTGTCCATGACACTTTATGTTAGTGCTTTTGTTTTGGAGTTGTATAAACTGTTAGATGGTCCGGTCTACGTTGTTGTAGTTCCATGACTAGAGCCACACTTTTTATATATGTTACGAGGTATTTTCAGATAGATGTTTTATTGCAATTACATACAGGAGATGTTTTATTAATTGATTAATAAGCAAGTTGGTAATGATAATGACATCATAATTGAAAAGAAAAGATATTCCACATTTTTTTAATTAAGCGCTGCTTAATACGATAGTATGATAACATTACCAGATATATACAGGGTGTTACATTTATGGTATCAGAGCCAGGTTCGAGGGAAAAGCCTCTATGTATTGCAATAGCTAGGATGTTTGGTTGTGTCTGTCTTGTGTGTTTACTCCGTCGAATTTTATTATGATAATGCATATGTAATCACACTGCGTGGGCCTGATCAACTCATAATTTGTGTAACTTGTGCAGAGTCATGGTAAGGTCCGGGAGAACACGAGAGACTTCTGAGGATCAACCCGATCCTATCCTGACTGCATTGGCTGAGATGCAGGCAGCTAGGTTAGCCGATCAGGAGGCCACTAGATTGGCCAATGCGGTAATGATGGATGTTGTTCGCGAGGCGAACCGGATAGCCACATAAGAGTTTCGTGAAGCGAACCGGAGGACCACTGAGGATGTCCTCGAGGCGAACAGGATGGCGAACATGACGATGATGAGAGTCGTGTTGGAGGAGATGAGGGCTGGTCCTGCTGTAGGCCAGCCACCACCGCCGCTGCCTCCACCTAGTGTTCAGGATGAGAACCTGAGTCACATTGGCAGTGCTGCTCATGTCGCTGAGACGAGGGAGACTCTTGTAGAGCCTGCTGAGGATCGTGATGTGATAGACCGCCGGCTGAATGCTTTCAGGAAGCATAAGCCACCGGTGTTTAAGGGGTCTTTGGTTCCTAATTCTGCTGCTAGATGGCTGGAGTCGCTGGACAAGATATTTCGGGTCATGCAGTGTACAGATCCGCAGAAGCTGATGTTCTCGACTTATATGCTGGAGGGCGATGCCCATGAGTGGTGGACGAACACCTCTCGTGCTTATGAGATACAGGGTCGTGTTTTGACATGGCCATTCTTCGAGGAATGTTTCTTGGGCAGATACTTTCCCTATGATGCGCAGGAGATGAAGCAGGGGGAGTTTGACAGATTGGTTCAGGGCTCGATGACTTGTTGCCTGGTGTGGGGCCGATTTCTTTAGCTCCATATCGAATGTCGCCACCGGAGTTGGCTAAGCTTAAGAAGCATATTGAGGATCTTTCGGCGAAAGATTTCATTAGACCGAGTGTGTCTCCTTGGGGAGCACCGGTTATCTTTGTGAAGAAGAAGGACGGGACAATGCGATTGTGCACCGACTACAGGCAGTTGAACAAGGTGACGATCAAGAACAAGTATCCCCTTCCTCGGATTGATGATCTGTTGGATCAGCTCAGGGGTGCTTGTGTGTATTCCAAGATTGATCTCCGGTCCGGATACCATCAGATTCGGGTGAAGCCGGAGGATGTCCCTTAGACCGCGTTTCGTTCGAGATACGATCACTTTGAGTATTTGGTGATCCCGTTCGGACTCACCAATGTGCCGACAGTGTTCATGGATTACATGAACAGGATTTTCCAGCCGTATCTGGATCAGTTTGTGATTGTCTTCATTGATGATATTCTGATCTACTCCAAGACTGAGTAGGAGCATGCGGAGCATCTGAGGATAGTTCTGCAAGTGCTGAAGGAGAAAAAGCTTTATGCTAAGCCTTCTGAGTGTGAGTTTTGGCTCAAATCAGTCAAGTTTCTAGGGCATGTGATTTCAGCAGAGGGAGTTGCAGTGGATCCCAACAAGATTGAGGCCATACTAGATTGGGAGAGGCCCAAAACAGTCACAGAGGTGAGGAGCTTCTTAGGTTTGGCAGGTTACTATCGGAGGTTCATCAAGGGTTTTTCCACGATGGTTCTCCCTTTGGCTCGCCTTACCCGAAAGGAGACTCTATTTGTGTGGACCCACGAGTGTGAGGCGTGCTTTCAGGAGTTGAAGAAGAGATTGACTTCTTCACCTGTGTTGATCCTTCCTGATCCTGAGGAGCAGTTTGAGCTTTACTGTGATGCTTCTGGAAAGGGGCTGGGTTGTGTGTTGATACAGTCTGGTAGAGCTGTTGCTTTTGCTTCGAGGCAGTTGAAGCCTCATGAGGAAAACCCGACTCGTGATTTGGAGTTGGCTGCGATTGTCTTTGCTTTCAAGATTTGGAGGCATTATCTTTTTGGTTTGAGGTTGTGGTGTTCAGTGACCACAAGAGTTTGAAGTACCTCTTCGACCAGAAGGAGCTGAACATGAGGCAAAGAAGATGGATGGAGTTCATAAAGGATTACAACTTTGAGTTGAAGTACCATCCTGGCAAGGCCAATGTGGTAGCTGATGCTTTGAGCCGGAAACCCGGAAGCTCATCCAGTTTGTTACTTGGTAACTTTGATGTTGTTGAGAAGTTCCGAAACCTGGCAGTGACCGCTCCAAGTGAGGGAGTACTTCTCGAGTTGGAAGCAGCAGATGTTGTGAACGAGCTGTTAGAAATGATCAAAGAGGCACAAGTTCAGAGAGAGTGTCTGTATTACGTGAAGAACCAAGACGGTGTGTCTTGGAATGATGATGGATTGCTTTTGTTTTAGCAGAGGAATGTAGTTCCTCGAGGTCCGTTGACAGAAGAGGTTATGGCAGAAGGCCATAAGGGTCAGTTTTCTGTTCATCCTGGTGCTACGAAGATGTACCAAGACCTGAAGAGAAATTTCTGGTGGCCAGGAATGAAGAAGGACATAGCTGTGTATGTGTCCGAGTGTTTGATCTGCCAGAAGGTGAAGATTGAACACCAGAAGCCGTCTGGTAAACTTCAACCTCTTGAGATTCCAGAATGGAAATGGGAGAGCATTTCCATGGACTTCGTTGTGGGTTTGCCGAAGACTCAGGTTGGCTGTAACTCGATATGGGTCATTGTGGACAGATTGACAAAGTCTGTCCATTTTCTTCCAGTGAAGGTGAGCTTCTCTACAGAGCAGTTGGCCAAGCTTTATGTTCGCGAGATCGTGAGGCTTCACGGGGTGCCCGAGAGTATCATTAGCTATAGGGACCCGAAGTTCACATCTCAGTTCTGGGATGCGCTGCAGGGAGCTTTTGGTACGCAGTTGAGACTGAGTACAACCTATCACCCTCAGATTGATGGACAGACTGAGCGGACTATCCAGACCTTGGAGGACATGTTGTGGGCTTGCACGTTGGAACAGGGCTCGGGATGGGATAGGTACCTTCCATTGGTGGAGTTTTCGTATAACAACAGTTTCCATGCTAGCCTGGGCATGGCACCCTACGAGGCGCTCTACAGTAGGAGGTGTCGTACACCTACCTGCTGGTCGGAGGTTGGGGATCGTGAGTTGTTTGGCTTGGACTTTGTCCAAGATACCACCCTGCAGATCCAGATGATCAGGGAGAAGCTGAAGTAGGCGCAGATCGTCAGAAGAGCTATTACGATGTCAAGCATCGACAACTGGAGTTCAGTGAAGGTGAGCACGTGTTTGTGAGACTTTCACCTGTCACCGGTGTTGGACGGGCACTCGGAGTGAGGAAGCTGAGCCCGCGGTTTATTGGGTCATACCAGATTCTTGGTAGAGTAGGACTTGTTGCCTACCGGCTTGCCTTGCCTCTGAACCTGGCTAACATCCATGACGTGTTTCACGTGTCTCAGCTTTAGAGGTACATAGCAGATCCGTCGCATGTGGTGCAACCGGATGATGTGGAGGTTCGGGAGAACCTAAAGACTCTCGTCGGACCACTAAAGATTCTCGATCGTGGCGAGAAGCAGCTGAGGAGCAAGATCATTCCGATGGTCAAGCTACAGTGGACCGGAAGGACTCCTGAGGAGTGTACTTGGGAGCGTGAGGACGAGCTTCTCCGGCAGTACCCCGAGTTTCGACCAGGTATGTTTCTGATTTTGAGGTCAAAATCCTAAAAAGGTGGGGTGAATGTAAAAACCTGCACCGTTAATTAAGGAATTTAATTAATAAATTATGAGAAAATAGGAAATGATTCCATAATTGACCCTAATAATTATTATGAGGCTTTAATAACTATAGTAAGTGAGTTATAATGCTGAAAGTCGTTTTTCGGAAGAAAAGTGCAGATACCAGTTCTGCTAGTCGGTATAAATGCGTACCGAAAAAGTATCCCCGAAAATTAATGTAAGTGCATGATAATTACTAGAATAATATGTAGGACTTGTAAAACGAGTTTCAAGTCCAAATAATGAGAACTGGTGCTAGAAACCGGTACTGGCTTGAAAAAGCGCGTACCGGAAAGGTGCTCAGAAAATTATAAGAAAATTTTGATAATTCTTGGAAAAATGTGTAGTCTCAGATTCCAAAGTTTGGGATTAAAATGATAAGCGTAGCAATTAAAATTAGTACTGGGTGATTAATGGTTAAACCGCTATATATAGCCTTATGATTGGCACATAACCCTAGGACCTCAGTTTTTGTGCGTGAGTGGCTGCTGAGTGTGGGTCTCCTTGCTGACTTGGTGTCTCCTTCACTTGTCTTCACCATTTCTTGACCTTTGAGGCCATTTCCTTCACTTATTCTTCTCCTAAACACTTGTGGTGAGTGAGAGTGGTCTTTGGGAGTGTGTTGGTGGCATTTTTCTGAGTTGAGGGTGCTGACCTTGGTGGGTGGAGCTGCTATTTTGGGTCGTTTGGGTGGTTGGAGTCTTATTCTTGGCTTGTGAAGCTTCAAGAAGCTTCTTTGTGAAGAAAGGACCAACCTTTGTGTTGCATTTTCGTACACCTTATTTCCAGAACCTGTAGAGGCAGTGTGGTGAGCTCCATGAGCCATTGATCCTCTGTTTTGAGCTTTGGTGAGTTGTACCTACCTTGAGCTTTTGTTTTAATGGGTTAAAGGTGTAATCTTTGCATGTATAATGGGTTACTCAAGTAACCAACTGGGGTGTGGACCTTAATCAGTATAAAGATGCATGCTTTAACGTAATTAAGTGTTAAAAATGGAACCTTGGAAGGATATCTTCACGAAATGCATTTTCTGCATTATGTCGTGAAATATCCGGATATCTACCCGAGAAATATCCGGATATGTGATATCCGGATATGGGATTTGGACATCCGGATATTAGATATCCGGATATGGGATTCTGGATATCCGGATATTGCATATCCGGATATGTCTAGTGAGATATCCGAATATTGAATATCCGGATATGGTCCCGAGGAATATCCGGATATTTTGGGATTTCGTAGAACAGTAGTTGTGCTGTGTACAGTAGGCTATTGGGGGTTTGTGGACCCTAGATTGAGGAAGTTGAACTTCTGTAATTATTGAACTAAGTCAGAATCGTTGTGATTAAGGGCTTATGGCTTGGTATGGAGCCTTAAGACGTAAAACGTAAGGAAAGGCGTTGTCTTTAAGTTATATGCTTGTGTTGCATTATTATTGATATAGTATTGGTCCATAACAGATTGTGAATCTGCTGTGTTTGGACTTTGAGCTATGGACTCTTGGCTTTGGGAGTTAGCTTGCAAGGTAAGCTTTCGTGTCCTCGGTTTAGCCATGTTGTGGTTCCACCATGTCCATGGGGGTATGGTTGTATGCATGCTGTATTACATGCTTTGAATATTTGAAATGTTGTTGAGCTTTACGTGTAATGGCTTTTAATATGCATGTGTTGTTTCATCTTGACGGTAATCCTGAGTATGTGGCATCATACGATATGGTGATCCGGGGTGAATGCAAGTAGCGTCTTGCATTAGTGTGGGTATTTAGCGTATGTAAATCCTGCATTTCTCTGGCCAGTAGAATAGAATTGACACACATGACATGATTATCTGCTGCATTGCACTATTTTAGAACTGATGATGATATCTGTTTTTAAACTTATATTGCAGATGTAAGTGAGCTTGGGGTGGAAGATCCTTGAGGACCCCTTGTCTTACTGAGATTTCTTGTTTAGAGATTTCACCCCACGTTTGGGGAATGCTTATTTCAGGTTCCGGTAGTTTGGTGACTGATGCCTCTGGCGGCAGGAGGCCAGAGCTTAGTTGATGATATTATGCTGTTTTGCTGCCATGACTGGATATGGATGCTGTTTATGTTTTCCGCTATTTATGTTTATGTTGTTATTGAGACTGATGTTGGGCATGTTTCCTTATTTGAGTGAGCATGGGGATTGTCCATGACACTTTATGTTAGTGCTTTTGTTTTGGAGTTGTATAAACTGTTAGATGGTCCGGTCTACGTTGTTGTAGTTCCGTGACTAGAGCCACACTTTTTATATATGTTATGAGGTATTTTTAGATAGCTGTTTTATTGCAATTACATACAGGCGATGTTTTATTAATTGATTAATAAGCAAGTTGGTAATGATAATGACATCATAATTGAAAAGAAAAGATATTCCGCATTTTTTTAATTAAGCGCTGCTTAATACGATAGTATGATAACATTACCGGATATATACGGGGTGTTACACATGGAACCCTACGAAGCACTGTATGGTAGGAGGTGTCAGACTCCTACTTGTTGGTCTGAAGTTGGGGACAATGAGCGTTTTGGCTTGGACTTTGTCCAAGATACCACCTTGCAGATCCAGATGATCCGTGAAAAGTTGAAGCAGGCGCAGAATCGCCAGAAGAGCTACTATGATGTCAAGCATCGTCCGCTGGAGTTCAGTGAGGGTGAGCACGTGTTTGTGAGACTTTCACCTGTCACCGGTGTTGGTCGGGTACTCGGAGTGAGGAAGCTGAGCTCGCGATATATTGGGCCATACCAGATCCTTGGTAGAGTAGGACCTGTTGCCTACCGGCTTGCCTTGCCTCCGAACTTGGCTAACATCCACGACGTGTTTCACGTGTCTCAGCTTCGGAAGTACATAGCAGATCCTTCGCACGTGGTGCAGCCTGATGATGTGGAGGTTCGGGAGAACCTGAAGACTCCCATCGGACCACTCAGAATTCTCGATCGTGGCGAGAAGCAGCTGAGGAGCAAGATCATTCCAATGGTCAAAGTGCAATGGACCGGAAGAACTCCTGAGGAAAGTACTTGGGAGCGTGAGGACGAGCTTCTCCGGCAGTACCCTGAGTTTCGACCAGGTATGTTTCTGATTTTGAGGTCAAAATCCTAAAAAGGTGGGGTGAATGTAAGAACCCGCACCGTTAATTAAGGTATTTAATTATTTAATTATGAAAAATTAGGAAATGATTCCATAATTGACCCTAATAAATATTTATGAGGCTTAATAATTATGGTAAGTGATTTAGAATGCTGAAAGTCGCTTTTTGGAAGAAAAGTGCAGATACCGGTTCTGCTAGTCGGTATAAATGCGTACCGAAAAAGTATCCCGGAAAATTAATGTAAGTGCATGATAATTACTCGAATGATATGTAGGACTTGTAAAACGAGTTTCAAGTCCAAATAATGAGAACTGGTGCTAGAAACCGGTACTGGCTCTGAAAAGCGCGTACCGGAAAGGTGCTCAGAAAAATGTAATAAAAATATGATAATTCTTAGAAAATTATGAAGTTTCATAATCCAAAGTTTGGGATTAAAATGCTAAGCGTAGTAATTAAATTTAATATTGTGTGCTTAAGTGAGTTTTGGCTATATATACCCTTTGTAAGGGCACAAAGCCCTAGAAAACTGATTTGCTGCGTGGCGTTTCTTGGAGGCTGACCAGAAATAGTGTTCTTAGGCTTCCTTCTCCATTTCTTGAGTAAGCATTCACCTTTGATGCTTGTTCTTCCATTTAAACACTTGGTGAGGGTGATGGTTGGCCTTGGGACTGCATTGTGGTGTTGTTTCTGAGTTAAAGAACCTGTGTGAGGGAGTTTGAACAGCTATGTTTTCTGTTCTTGAGGGGTGTGACCTTTTGTTGGCATTTTGATGCTCCAAGGTGCCTTCTTGTTGAGTGAAAGACCTACTTCTTGTACATTTTCGTGCATCCTCTTGTGGCAGTAGCTTGAGACTGATTGTGAGCTCCAAAGGACAACCTTTCCTTCTGTTTTGAGCTGGGGTATGTGTACCAACCTTTAACTTGAGTTTAAATGCTTAAAAATGGTACCTTGATGCATCTAATCACTAAAAGATGATAACTTGTTGTTGGGTAATGTTGAACACGCCTAGAAATGCATAATTAGGTGTTTAAAATCGGTAAAAAGGAAACCTTTAAGGGATATCTTCACGAAAATGCAGAAACTGTATTCTGTCGTGAAATATCCGGATAATTGTCGAACAGATATCCCGATATTGGATATCCGGATATGGGGTTTTGGGATATCTGGATAATGGATATCCGAAAATTTGAATCTGTATATCCGGATAATGCATATCCGGATATGGACAGTGAGATATCCGGATATTGCATATCCGGATATGGTCCCGAGGAATATCCAGATATTCTTGGATTTCGTAGAACAGTAGTTGTGTTGTGTGTACAGTAGGCTATTGGGGGTTTGTGGACCCTAGTTTGATGAAGTTGAACTTCTGTATTAATGGACTAAGCCAGAATCTTGGGATTAAGGGCTTGTGGCTTTGTTAGAAGCTTTAAGACATTAAAACGTAATGAAATGGCGTTGTCTTTAAATTGTATGCATGTGGTACATGTTTATTGATTTATATTTGGTCCATATCAGATTGTGATCTGTTGTGATTGGACTTTGAGCTTGTGGCATTGGATAGCTAGCTTAGAGATAAGCTTTCGTGTCCTCGGTTTAGCCATGTTGTGGTTCCACCATGTCCCATGGGGATATGTTATATGCATGCTGTGTTACATGCTTTTGATGTTTTGGAAATGCTGTTGAGCTATTGTATGTTAGTGCCTTGTTGATATGCATGGAGGTGTTCCACCTATACGGTAAGCCTGAGTATGTAGAACATACAAGAGGGTGAGGCTGTGGGTGAGGTGCAAGCGGTGTTCCTTGTACTACATGTAGGGAATAGACGTATTCCTACATTTCTCTGGCCAGTAGATAGTGGTTACACACATGCCATAGATATCTGTTGCACTACATAGTTTTGGAACTGATAATGATATTACTGCTTTTAGAACTTATATTGCACATGTAAGTGAGCTTGGGGTGGAAGATCCTTGAGGACCCCTTGTCTTACTGAGATTTCTTGTTTAGAGATCTCACCCCACGTTTGGGGAACGCTTATTTCAGGTTCAGGTAATGTTGAGACCTCAGGCGGCAGGAAGCCGGAGCTGAGTTAGATTTGCTTTTATATTATGCTGCCATGATTGGATGCTGGATTTGCATGCTGCTTATATGCTTATAGCTTCAGTTTATGTTTATGGAGTTTTATGTTGAGACTTGTTGTTTACTATGTTTATTTGGTGAGCATGGGGATTGTCCATACACATAGTATTGTTATGTCTTGATTATGTTTTGAGTCTTTTGGAGTTGTAATAATGTATCAGGATATTGTCCGTATTACGAGATGTAATGCCGTGATTTAAATACACACTTTATTTATATATTGAGGTATTTCAGCAGATGTCTTATTACAATTTACATACAGGCGTTATTTTATGAAATTGATTAAGTAATCAAGTTGGTAATTGATAATGACGTCATAATTGAAAAATAAAGAATATTCCGCATTTTTAATTAAGCACCGCTTAATACGATGTAGTGTTAATATTCCGAGTATACACGGGGTGTTACAAAGAGCAAGGTGGCAGCTTGGAGACTCAAGGTTCAGAAGAAAACCCACGTAGGAGGTTGAGTATCAGCCTAGGGTTTAGTGCCAAGCACTATATATAGGCAGTTTAAGTTTAATCACACTGTATTAGCACTAATAGCTACGCTTATCATTTTATTCCCAAACTTAGGATTCTGAACCTACTCATTTTTCTAAGATTTTTCATATTTTTATTTTATTTTTCGCAGCACCTTTCTGGTACGCGCTTTTCCATAGCCAGTATCAGTTTTGGCACTAGTTCTCATTATTTTGACCTGAAACTTATTTTACAAGTCCTACATATTTCTCTAGTGACATATACATAATTTTTATAATTTTTTGGGATACTTCACCGGTACGATTTATACCGAGTAGCAGAATCAGAATCTGCACTTTTCGTCAAAAAGCGACCTTCAACATTATTACTCACTTATCATAATTATTTAAGCCTCATAATAATTATTAGGGTCAATTATGAAATTATTTCCTAATTTCACATAATTAATTAATTAACTTCCTTAATTAACGGTGCAGGTTTTTACAGTTATGTTATCACTGTGCACACACACACACCCATTTGGCAAAGCCGTTATTATTCTTTTGTGCACAATGATCCACTTGACTCAAAGGTATTTCCTTCATAGACACCTTAGAGAGGGCACTAGATCCAAGAGTAACTTACTAGTCCATTGGGCTAGACATCTCTGTCTCTAAGATAGAAAAGGTACGAAGCTTGAATGATGTCTATGGGAGAGCTACGCAGAAGAGGTTATTAAATATTATAATGAAAATTCAACCAACCCGACGATCATCATCATTCTGTTTGCTCGAATGCAAAAAGAGAGAGGGTAATATGGTCTACTTTGATTCGAGTTGTTATTCATTTTTTTATCTGTATGTATAAAAAAGTATTATTTTATTGTTTGTATGTACGTAAAATGGGACTGTCAAATACTAAATTCTCTACAAGGCTCTTTTTCAATCCTGATTTGTTGAGAGGTTCGATTTTGTAACTGATACATGGTATTCTTCTTTTATCTATCATAATAAATAAGTCAATCAATTTGTTGTATACACAGATTTCTTGATGCACAATCAGATAGTGCACAGATGCTGACGCAGCTTTCAAACCAATTAATGTATTCATAATTGCTTGGTTTTTGGAAGGAAACTGCAACAAAATTTATTTGTGATATCAAGGATTGTAGGAAGTTAGTAATGTATATTATGTTAATTGTAGCCTTTTTCATGAATTAAATAACAGCAGGCTCAACCATGGATATTAATGTTTGGTGTAATTAGGCTATGTCATATGTTACATATGCCAATATCAAGAGAAAAGTTCTTTTAGGCAATAATATAGGTGAAATCGTGTTAATTTCAAGGATGAATTTGAGTACTTCTAATTACATCTTCTATGTAAAGTTTGAAGGCAGACAATTTCCATTGGTTGTTTACTTTACAAGAGTCAAGGTCAAACTTTATCTCATGTAAGAATTTATCTTCCGAGACCAATTTTTATTCTTGACCAATTGCTCTCTCTAGGGTCAAAAGTACGAAGGAATAAAAGCTTCTCATACTTGTCGATCATGGCACAGTTGCCAATACTATAACAAACATTGTGTTCAATTTTTTTTTCAAATGTTAAAATAAGTTAATTGTTAAAATAAGTTAATTTATCTTGTTTGTTGAACTATTTTACATTAATTTACAGAATTTACTGTTTCATTATAATATGTAATGTACATGTAATTTTACTGTTTATTTAATTCTATTTTATATTTTTTACTTGTTCCCGTCCTATGCCAATAGACGGGTCATAGACTAGTTAAATTAAAGGTGTGAAAATGTGTTAGAATTAAACGAAAATAAAGTGCAGTTCATTTTGAAGGATTTCGCATTTGTAGAAATAATTTTTATTTCATTGTAATTGGCAAGTTCTCTTTTTTCACTGACCTAAAACTTTCTCTTACTCAAGTTTTCGAATCAGCATTACTACTAATATTGAGTTGGATTATGAAAGAGAAAGGGTTGCAATTTGCAACAAGCAAAATGGGAGGATAATAAAAAAGGTGGAAAAAAACTTACATACATGACAAACATGACGACATTTATTATATTTAGAAGAGTTGCAATAATTGATTGCATTATTTCATCTAAACCCCGTTGAAGTTGGATTTAAACCTTTAAAATAGAACAGCAAGTCTTTGATCTCTATCTTCTGATATACTGAAAAATAACTCACCGAGGAGAACTATATTAACAACAAAAAAAGTTTCTATCTATCTCCTTCTATCATCAGAGAGAAGGTACAATAAAAGGTTGAAACAGATATAGAAAAGTCATGCGTATATTATGAAAAAAAGGAAAAAAAGTAAAAAGAAAAAGAGAGAAATGTACATATCAAATGGTATATGAGTGTCATCCAACCAACACATAAATGGCATATATAATCCCCGGTAGGTATCCCAGTATGGTCAGCACTAGATCTATCCAGAACTCAACCTGTATTTAAATAAAAAATGAATGAATCAACCCAACAAATTAATCACAACAAAAACAATTAATCATTACCAAACCCAATAATATGGATAGATTTATAAATAAATACTAATAAGAACAGTTTGAATGAGAATATGACTGGGGAAAAAAAGGAAAGAAAGAGAAAAGTAAGTACTCCACAGCCATAACGAAGAAAAACACCAACAGGAGGTAGCAGTATAGCTAATATCACTTCCAGAAAAGTTTCTGAACCCATGAATTTTTCTCTCTCTCTAATAGAATTGAATGAGTAGTGCCTATGATAAGCTTTGGAGTTTGAGATCAGTGACGGGAGAAATGGAAGCGTTATCACTTATTCAAGATGTATGTTTCGGGAACAAAATGAAAACAGTTACGGTGGAGATTACAGTGGCAGAATTGATGGGGCATTGGATGACACGTGTATTACACGGAACTGACGCGTGTCTTTCTCCTTCTCCTTTAACTTTTGGAATAAGAACGCGTATATCAAAAATTATAATAATGTTAAAAAAGGATTATATTAATCAAATTAAATAATAGATTAGCGTTAAAATGCTATATAATGAAAGAAAAAGTGTTTGTCATTTTAAATGATATAAAGTTAGGGAAAAAAGTGTATCATTTTAAATAACACACTTTACATCCTTTTACTCTCACAAAGAGGTGGGACCCACACATTTAATTTTTTTTTCACCTATTTTCTCTCTCATGATTTATCTCTTTATCTCACTTAAAATGACACAACTTTTTGTCATTCAAAATGATACACACTTTTTCCATGAAGTTATGTCATTTTAAATGACATAAAGTTATGTCATTTTAAGAGAGAGATAAACACAAAATAATATCTTTTTATTTAAAATTTAAATTAAAAAAACCACCCACTTTCTCCCCTCGTGATTTTCATTTCTTGTGTCTATCTCTCTCTTAAAATGACATAACTTATGTCATTTAAAATGACAAACCATCAAACCCATATATAAATCATATTTAAAAGAAACATTTTTAAAATTAATTTTCACCGTAATTTTCTGAAACAATTAGATTTTGTGGAATCTTAGGTAAACAATTATTGAAGTTAGTATCAACTTAAAGAAATTGCAAAAGTAAAATACCATGTGAAATCTGGCAAAAAAAATTAAAATATTACACTTTTAATAATTAATTATGAATAGGTTGCAGTTTGGAAACTAATTTCGGATCTATTGCAGACATTCACGTCCAAAATGGGCAGGACAATTCACGCCCATGATAGGCGTGAATTCCACGTCATTCACGCCCAAAATAGGTGTGATGAGTCACGCCCCATGCAGGCGTGAATTGTAATAACCCTAAATTATGTAGCCTTATTTATTAATGAATCTTGTGTGGGCAAATTAATTAATGATAGCTATATGTGGATAGTCCAAAGTTAAGTATGGTTAAATAAATTAAAAGCCCAAACATAATGGGATAAACCTTCACCAAGTAATGGTCTTAATGGCCCAAACTCATAAACTCTTGAAATTTTATGATCTTAGACTAAGCCCACACTAATGATAAACCCAAGTAGCCCAACCTAGGGTGAACCCAACCCAAAGAGACTCCTTGGGCCGAACCCAATATGTGAAGGAATAAGACTTGGCCCATTTATTAATTTCAATGGAAATCCAACCCCAAAAGGCCAAGTGGGCCGAACCCATTTCCTAGTGTGGCCTTGGCCCAAATGCAAAGTAATCCCCCATTAAGAAGCCCAAAAACGGGGACCCCCTCTAGTGGGCAACAAACCCAAGTCCATGAACCTATGATGAGTGACGTGGCACTTGATGGATGGATGCCACTACATGCAACCAATAAGGGAAAAGAATGGAATGGAACATGGCTATTTCCAAGGCAAGCTGCGGCCATAATGGAAGCAAGAAGACATGAAGTGTCTTTCCTTCTTTCTAGGTGACACATTAAAAGATCATAAACTTTTCCCTTCTCCCTAGGCGCACACCAAAGGCTCACAAACCCAAAGCCTTCCCCAATTATGACTAGAGAGTGGAGCCACTTTTCCCCATCCCCCTAGGTGCAATAATTATCATGAAAAGGGAAAGGCTTGTTTTACACACTTTATGTTGAGTGTGGGACACTCAAGGTGACCCCCCAACCCCATGCATTGGGAAAATACACTGACACCTTCTCCTAGGGTTTCAATTAAGGAAAGTTAAAAGGCAAAAGCCTTACACACTAACCCATATTCTCCTATTAATGATTAAAGCATTGAAGTTTATCCCTTTAAACAAGGCGCTACTTACAAGAGTTCCTCCTCCCCATGCACATCACTCCTCAAGCAATTAATGTTGAACCTTATCTTCCCTCCACCCTAGGCGCTACACACAAGAATTCCTTCTCTCCATGCGCATCACTCCCTAAGTGATTAATGATGAGTGTTATCCCTCTAATCTAGGTAGGACATGCAAGAAAGAGTCCCTCACCCATGCGCATGACACTTTGAACAAGGTGAGAGATTTGCCTAACCCACGCACTCCACCTAGAACCTAACCCATCCTCTCCTAGGTGTGATGATTAAGGGAACTTAGATAAAATAGATGACCCAAGCCTTCCGCCATCCTAACCGTACACACTCCCTCACTCACTCTAACTCTAACAAGAAACCAAAGGAAAACAAAGAACCCTTTCGTGCCCCACCAAGTTGGCCTTCCCCCAAAGAACAAGAAACCAAAGAGAAACAAACCTCTCCCTCCCCTAAGGCTTCGGCCATTAACATATTGGGGGTAAAGGAACATCAAAAATAGCTTCCAAGCCTCCTTATCGCCTAACTCGTGGAAGGTGGACACTTAGAAGAAATATTGGTAGAAGAAATACTCCATTGAACATCATCCTCTGAGGTAAGGTCCCTTAGACTCTATGCTTAAGTTATGATATACATCTCTTTTAGATATTTTCGGTTTATAAAGACTAAAGGAATACAAATCTTCTTCCCTCATTCGAATACTTTAGAGCTAAAAAAAAAGGAAAACCTTGTTAAAATGGGACTTATATGTTAACCGAATTTTTAGAGTACTATGCATGAATTCATGTTGTTAGAATCATTCCCTAAGTCCTAATATCCTAAAGGGCCAAACCTAAATGAGATGTATGAATCAAGTAAGTTTTAGAATCACCTATTAAAGTCTCATTATGTTATTAGGCCGAACCAAAGGTGCAAAGGAAGACTAGAGCCGAACTCGAACTCTTGTGAAGTAAAAAGACAAGACAACTGTGTAAGTGATTTATGGTTGTAGAAGTAGTTTCCCTATGGTTGCCACCCTCTTTATGTAAAATGTTGGTTTGACTGCAATCTGTTATATGGTGTTATACAGTGATATGTTTGGCTGTTTTGAACTAATGTTTTGTTCATGCAAGATGTGTTATAATGGCCTGTGCACTAATACCAAAGAGGCAACCTGACGAGGACCTTGGGTATTCGTCCGTAAGACCATGGAGAGTAATTGCCATGGCAGGATTGGTATGATGATTTGAAAGCATGATTTTTCTTCCAAACTATGTTTCAAATGTTTTTCCATTCTATTATTGTATATGTTATTATATGACAGTTGCAGGAGTAAGCATCATGGTTTGGAGGTTGCTCCAACTATGAGTCCTTACTGAGACCCCCAATCTCACCCCTCTTTGGGGATCCCCCTTTCAGGTAAAAATGACCAAGTGGGTAAGGGAAGGCAAGAGATTGGTACGTCTTGAAGATGATGTTACGCAGTCACTTACGGATAAAATTATTGAGCTTTGTAATGAAGGACAGTATGAACAGGCTATGTATATTGTATGGCTTGAATTATTCGGAGGCTACGACTACACTGAATCCTTATGGATTGAGTGATGCACTTTATTTATGATTGGATCACTGTAATAGATTATGTTACTTATGCTACTTCAGATATTTAACATGTGTTTAAGATATTACATTTTGGGGGTTTGAACTTAAAGGGCTTTATGTTTTATGGACCATGCGATTCTGTTGTGAGACCCATATGATTCGGCCATGCATTGCTATTTAAGGTTAATTAACTAAATTTTGATATAATGGATTAAGAGGTACGAATAGGGCTAAGACTTCACCCTGGTATCCACGATTTATTAGATGGACTTAGGAAAGATATTTAACTTGATGAAATTTTTCATAAAGGACTTAAAGGTCATTGCATGCGTGGCTGGAATTTTAGAATAATAGGAGGACCTAATAATAAAGTTATAGGGGTTAAATCTAGAGAGAACTTAGAAATTAATATGACTCGTGACATAATGCACCCTAGGCATAGGGAGGAAATTGTAGACGCTAAGAACCCATGATTGATAGATAAATATGATTGTTAACTTGAAGAATTGAAGAACGAAATTAACCCCCTAGAACAATATAGTAGACCACGCTTAGAACAAGTCTTCCGCGCTAAGTATAGCAATGTTAACACCTATGGATTGAGTATATAAAGAGGGAGTTACATGAATCACTGGACATTCCAGCCCATTCTAGGCGTGACTCAGCCCCTTTCCAGCCCACTTTGGGCGTGAATGGCACCTATTTTTTCTATATAAACACCTCTCATCTCCACATTCATCACAACTTTTCTTCATCTTAACTTCTTAGTCTTCGATACAGTCTCACTTTCTTATGCATACTCTGTTTTGTGTTTTTCTTTATTAATATAGTTAAGAATGAGTTCACATTCTGATTTTGTTCGTGTTGTTTTATATTATAATGGTAGAAAAATGGAAGGTCGACGTGGTGTCATTTTTTAAGGCGAGAAAAAGCCAACACGTATCATGCGGAACTCAACAATTAGCGAAGTACATCAAAAAATTCGTCAAAAGTTAGCGCTTGAAGGTAAACAATCTATCAATATGGTCACTGCAAGAATATGGTGTGAATCACAACACATTAGTATGCAAGTTGTTGACGATTAAGACGTATAAATGGTAATCGAAGAATGTTTCAACCAGTCAAGGAAAGATTTTTTAGAGTTATACGTGGATATTGCCAAAACATAGGATGTTGCTATACCCATGAGGTCAGTTGATTTAAATTTTGCACATAATGCATCATCATCTGTTGCTCCAGTTGGTAATCTGTCTGAGGAAGGAGAAAATGATCCTACTTGGGTTATGGAAGATGATGGTGAGGATGACGATGATGAAAATATTGCAATGGATGATCAACTTCTTGCTGAGGATGCTAGCGCTTCAGACAACGATGATGAATGTGGTATTCCTGAAACTCAAATCTTAGAATATAATGTTGTGGGGGAGTCTCATGTCCAGGAACATGATAATGTTGCGTCCACTCAGTTACCGCCAATTTTGGAAGGTAAGTAAGTAAATGGCTGAAAATATACATTTATATTTGCATCTTTTTGGGTTTTAATGTTTAATTTTGTACTTGTAGGTGACGATGTTGTTCCATTTTGGAAAGACATTCCACATTACACATACATTAATTGGGATCATCCGAGGGAACAAGATTTAAGTCACGACGGTTCAAGTTCTGGCTCTGGCTCAGGTTCAATTAATGGTCCGTGGATAATAGGTAACAAGTTGTATGTTAAGCAAGAATTTGAATCAAAAAAGGAGGCGCAGTTGGAAATTAAGAGAAACCTGATGAAAGAGCATCAAGAAGCGATCATCCTTGAGAGAACGCCTACCAAATTAAGTATGAAATGTTGTGCGTATGAACAGGGTTGCCCGTGGAGGGTTAGGGTAATAAAACCAACATACGATGAAAAATAGAAGGTTACTAAATGGGGTGGAGACCATGATTGCATGAATGATCATATTTCTCAGGGTCATAGACAGCTTGATGCTGATGTGATTGCTTCACTCGTACTAGGTATGTTATTATATTATTTTGTCAAGAAAATTGAATTTATAGTTAGGGTTTAAGGTTTAATGTCTAACTACAATATGATTGTAGGAATGATACGAGAGGAGCCATCAGTCTCAATTTCACTTGTTCAGGAGAGGATCACCCATGCGTATGGTTTCAAAGTTTCTTACAGAAAGGCATGGTATGCAAAACAAAAAGCAATGGCGATCATGTATGGGGATTGGGAGGATTCTTATGCATTTTTGCCTAGGTGGTTTGAATATATGCTTCACTTTTCTCCAGGCTCTGTTATATGATTTTATACGAATTTTTAAAGACAGCAAGGTCTGACAGGAAAATAATATTTTCAGCAACTTAAGAAATTTTGAAAGCGTACTCTGATTTGTGTAAGTAACTCAATTTCAAGTATAAGTTTTTTTGATTAGCAACAAGAAGATGTTTTTTCAGTAGTTAAAATATGACGAACAAATTCTAATTCCGCTTAGCAAACAACTCTCTTGGATGCATACAAGAGAGGGTGTTACACTAATTGGTATCAAAGCAGTTTTGGTTCATGGTGTCTGCTTTGATTGAATTGTTTGCTGCCTGCTGAATTGTTTGATGACTGTAAAGTGACTGTTTTGATACTGGTTGCCAGCTATGTGATAAATTGCTTAAGTTATTAGAAATATATTGATTGTTATAGCTAGAATGCTAAAATTATCCGGTGAGAAGGGACATATGCATTGTTAACTTATCCGATTTGAACTCGAGTACCTACCTGGGATTGCTGACATAAATAGCTTGCAGTGACTCTGATCAGCTCATTTTGTGATATTGTGAGTGCAGAATCATGGCAGGTAACCGCAGTTCTACTCGGGGAAGGCCTAGCAATGCAGATGATGACCTCATCACTACTGTTGGAGGGTTGGCCACTTTCATGCAAAATATGAGCTGAGAGTGGAGAGAAAATCAACACCAGATGCCTCAACCTCAGATGTATGACAATGCTGAGGAAATTGCCCGACGGAGGTTGAAAGACTTCCGCAACTTTCAGCCACCTACATTCGAAGGTGGAGATGATCTTGAGGCTGCAGCAAGATGGTTGCAGATGATCGAGCACATATTTGAGCGAATGGGATGCCCGGAGGCCCAGAAGACTGATTATGCCTCATACCAGCTGTTTGGGGAAGCTTTGACTTGGTGGACTGGTGCGAGAGCTCTGCTGCGAGCTCAAAATGTTGATTTGACCTGGGCCGTGTTCAAGAGGGTTTTCCTTGATAAGTATTTTCCGAAAGCTATGAGAAGAATGAAGCACACTGAGCTGCTGTCACTGAGACAGGATGTAACACCCCGTGTATACTCAGAATATTAACATTACATCGTATTAAGCGGTGCATAATTAAAAATGCGGAATATTCTTTTTCTTTTCAATTATGACGTCATCATCAATTACCAACTTGATTACTTAATCAATTTCATAAAATATTGCCTGTATGTAAATTGCAATAAGACATCTACTGAAATACCTCAATATATAGATAAAGTGTGTATCTAAATCACGGCATTACATCAAGTAATCCGGACAATATCCTGATACATTATTACAACTCCAAAAGACTCAAGACATAATCAAAACATAACAATACTATGTGTTATGGACAATCCCCATGCTCACCAAATAAACATAGAAAGCAACCAGTCTCAACGTAAAACTCCATAAACATAACTGAAGCTATAAGCATAAACAGCATGCAAATCCAGCATCCAATCATGGTAGCATAATATAACAGCAATCTAACTCAGCTCCGGCCTCCTGCCGCCTGAGGTCTCAACATTACCTGACCCTGAAATAAGCATTCCCCAAACGTGGGGTGAGATCTCTAAACAAGAAATCTCAGTAAGACAAGGGGTCCTCAAGGATCTTCCACCCCAAGCTCACTTACATGTGCAATATAAGTTCTAAAAGCATTTATATCATTATCAGTTCCAAAACTATGTAGTGCAACAGATATCTATGGCATATGTGTAATCACTATCTACTGGCCAGAGAAATGTAGGAATACGTCTATTCCCTACATGTGGTGCAAGGAACACCGCTTGCACCTCACCCACAGCCTCACCCTCTTGTATGTTCTCCATACTCAGGCTTACCGTATAGGTGGAACACCTCCATGCATATCAACAAGGCACTAACATATAATAGCTCAACAGCATTTCCAAAATATCAAAAGCATGTAACACAGCATGCATATACCATATCCCCATGGGACATGGTGGAACCACAACATGGCTAAATCGAGGACACGAAAGCTTACCTGTACCCGTATGCCCCTCCGACTCGAACTCGGTATCACAAGGGTCCACACCACAAATAGAATCCAATGCATTCACAGATCTGGTTCAATGACCATCATAGCATCAATATACATATTCTAAAATTCTATGGAAATCGAGTATTATTTTCTTTTTCATTTCGAACCGAAGATCCTTTCTAAGATATACCATTTAACTTATTTAATTTTTTATGATTATTATTTTATAAATAAACGTATTTATAAATATATATTTATTTATTATATATATATATACCAAATTATAAAAGTAAGCGTGTTTTTCTTTTTAACAACTCCTGTACGATATATATGTATATATGAATACTTTGACATAATATAAAAGTAAGCATGCCTTTTTTAACAACTTTTTCTCTCTCGGTTATATATACATATATAACACCAAACGAAGGCACACGAAACGAAGGTAGCTCCCTAGGTGAACGAAAGCTAACCACGTTATACATATATATATTCATTTTCTTTTTGATATTCTGCACACTTTGTTGGATATAAACATGCATATATATATGTTTATATAATTATATATAGTACATATATTATATATAAATATACATAAAGTTAAAAATATAAATATAATATATTTATATATATATATATATCTCCTAGAATAGTAACAGTAACGTAAGTTAACAATATACATACATACACATATATATATATATATATATATATATATATATGTATGTATAACTTTGACATCGGATACCAAAACTAATAAAACCACTGAATCAATAAAATTTTGCAAGTATCTGAATGGTCATGTAAAGTGACAAAACAACACTACAAAGTGACAAAACAATATGGCACTCTACAGAAAAAAATAGCGGACAGTGATTTCAAAATTGATATTGCAACAGTAACACATAACAAGGGGTATAACCAATTTACGGATTTACAAAGGGATAATTAAGTTTACCTTGGTTCTTTTTAGAAAAGAAAAATGAAAACTTGAGAGGTTTAGAAAGCATCCAAATCTTCAACAAAGGGTTCTCCTTCAACACAACTAAAGCTTTAATGGATGGGTGGTATTTCAATGGAAGAGAGGAAGAAAAAAAATGGAAACTTTAGAGAAGAAGGCTAGGACTCCAAGAAACTCTAAAGAGAAGCCACACTCAGCCGCTGAGTTTCTTTCAAAAAACACACCTAGGGTTTTGTGCCCAACTATTGTATTTATAGGCCACTAAAGGGTTAAAACACACAGTATTAACTTTAATTGCTACACTTAGCATTTTAATCTCAAACTCTGGATTCATAACCTACTCAATTTTACAAGAATTTTCATATTTTTATTATATTTTTCTGAGCACCTTTTCGGTACGCGTTTTTCATAGCCAGTATCAGTTTCTGGCATCAGTTCTCATTATTTTGACTTGAAACTCGTTTTACAAGTCCTATAAATTATTCTAGTAATTATCATGCACTTACATTAATTTTCCGGGATACTTTTTCAGTACGCATTTATACCGACTAGCAGAACTGGTATCTGCACCTTTCTTCCGAAAAGCGACTTTCAGCATTCTTAATCACTTACCATAATTATTAAAGCCTCTTAATAATTATTAGGGTCAATTATGGAATCATTTCCTATTTTCACATAATTAATTAATTAAATACCTTAATTAACGGTGCGGGTTCTTACATTCACCCCACCTTTTTAGGATTTTGACCTCAAAATCAGAAACATACCTGGACGAAACTCGGGGTACTGCCGGAGAAGCTCGTCCTCACGCTCCCAAGTACACTCCTCAGGAGTTCTTCCGGTCCATTGCACCTTAACCATTGGAATGATCTTGCTCCTCAACTGCTTCTCGCCACGATCGAGAATTCTGAGTGGTCCGAAGGGAGTTTTCAGGTTCTCCCGAACCTCCACATCATCTGGTTGCACCACGTGCGAAGGATCTGCTATGTACCTCCGAAGCTGAGACACGTGAAACACGTCGTGGATGTTAGCCAGGTTCGGAGGCAAGGCAAGCCGGTAGGCAACAGGTCATACTCTACCAAGGATCTGGTATGGCCCAATATATCGCGGGCTCAGCTTCCTCACTCTGAGTGCCCGATCAACACCGGTGACAGATGAAAGTCTCACAAACACGTGCTCACCCTCACTGAACTCCAGCGGACGATGCTTGACATCATAGTAGCTCTTTTGGCGATTCTGCGCCTGCTTCAACTTTTCACGGATCATCTGGATCTGCAAGGTGGTATCTTGGACAAAGTCCAAGCCAAAAAGCTCCTTGTCCCCAACCTCAGACCAACAAGTAGGAGTCCGACACCTCCTACCATACAGTGCTTCGTAGGGCGCCATGCCCAGGCTAGCATGAAAGCTGTTGTTGTAAGAAAACTCAACCAACGGAAGGTACCTATCCCATGCCGAGCCCTGCTCCAAAGTGCACGCTCGCAACATGTCCTCCAAGGTCTGGATGGTCCTCTCAGTTTGTCCATCAGTCTGAGGGTGACAGGCGGTACTCAATCTCAACTGCGTACCAAAAGCCTCCTGCAGCGCCTCCCAGAACCGAGATGTGAACTTCGGATCCCTATCACTAATGATACTCTCGGGCACCCCGTGAAGCCTCACAATCTCGCGAACATAAAGCTTGGCCAACTGCTCTGTAGTGAAGCTCACCTTCACTGGAAGAAAATGGGCAGACTTCGTCAGTCTGTCCACAATGACCCAAATAGAGTCACAACCCGCCTGAGTCTTCGGCAATCCCACCACGAAGTCCATGGAAATACCTTCCCACTTCCACTGTGGTACTTCAAGAGGTTGAAGTTCACCAGACGGTCTCTAATGCTCAATCTTCACCTTCTGGCAAACCAAACACTTGGACATAAAGATAGCAACATCTTTCTTCATGCCCGGCCACCAGAAGTTCTTCTTCAAGTCTTGATACATCTTAGTAGCACCCGGGTGGATAGAAAACCGACCCTTATGGCCTTCTGCCATAACCTCTTCTGCCAACAGACCTCGAGGAACTACAATCCTCTGCTGAAACAAAAGCAATCCATCATCATTCCAAGACACACCGTCTTGGTTCTTCACATAATCCAGACACTCTCTCTGAACTTGTGCCTCTTTAATCTTTTCTAGCAGCTCGTTCACAACATCTGCTGCTTCCAACTCGAGAAGTACTCCCTCACTTGGAGCGGTCACTGCCAGGTTTCGGAACTTCTCAACCACATCGAAGTTACCAAGTAACAAACTGGATGAACTACTGGATTTCCGACTCAAAGCATCAGCTACCACATTGGCCTTGCCAGGATGATACCTTAACTCGAAGTCGTAGTCCTTTATGAACTCCATCCATCTCCTCTGCCTCATGTTCAACTCCTTCTAGTTGAACAGGTACTTCAAACTCTTGTGGTCACTGAACACCACAAACCTCAAACCAAAAAGATAATGCCTCCAAATCTTGAAAGCAAACACAATAGCAGCCAACTCCAAGTCATGAGTAGGGTAATTCTCCTCATGAGGTTTCAACTGCCTCGAAGCATAGGTAATCACTTTGCCCAACTGCATCAACACACAACCTAGCCCCTTCCCGGAGGCGTCAGTGTAAAGCTCAATCTCAAGCGCAGGATCAGGAAGGACCAGCACAGGAGCAGTAGTCAGTCTCTCCTTCAACTCCTGAAAACAGACCTCACACTTGTGAGTCCACACAAATGGAGTCTCCTTCCGAGTAAGGCGAGTCAATGGCAAAACCATGGTGGAGAATCCCTTGATGAACCTCCGATAGTAACCTGCCAAACCCAGAAAGCTCCTCACTTCCGTAACTGTCTTGGGTCTCTCCCAATCCAGTACGGTCTCAATCTTGTTCGGATCCACTGCAACTCCCTCAGCAGAAATAACATGCCCAAGAAACTTCACAGACTTGAGCCAAAACTCACACTTTGAAGGCTTTGCATACAACTTCTTCTCCTTCAGCACTTGCAGAACAGTTCTCAAATGCTCCACATGCTCCTCTTCCGTCTTGGAGTAAATCAAAATATCATCAATGAAGACGATCACAAACTGATCCAGGTACGGCTGGAAAATCCGGTTCATGTAATCTATGAACACAGCAGGTGCATTGGTGAGTCCAAACGGGATCACCAAATACTCAAAGTGACCGTATCTCGAACGAAACACGGTCTTAGGGACATCCTCCGGCTTCACCCGAATCTGATGGTATCCGGACCGGAGATCAATCTTGGAATACACGCAAGCACCCCTGAGCTGATCCAACAGATCATCAATCCGAGGAAGGGGATACTTGTTCTTGATCGTCACCTTGTTCAGTTGCCTGTAGTCGGTACACAATCGCATTGTCCCGTCCTTCTTATTCACAAAGATGACCGGTGCTCCCCAAGGAGACACACTCGGTCGGATGAAATCTTTCGCTGAAAGATCCTCAATATGCTTCTTCAGCTCTGCCAACTCCGGTGGCGACATCCGGTATGGAGCTAAAGAGATCGGCCCCACACCAGGAAACAGATCTATGGAGAACTCTATCTCCCTTTTTTGGCGAAAACTTAGGAATATCCTCAGGAAACACCTCGAGGAATTCCCTCACCACAGGAATGCCGGTGATGTCCTCCTGTGTACTACTCACCAAACCTCCCAACATGACATAACCAAATGCCCCTGCTCTCAAGGCTCACCTAGCCTGCAGCAACGAAATGTACGGCGAGGAACTGGCTGTGGAATCACACGGAGACAACACTACACGCTTGTCACAATAGTCAATCATCACACAATTTCTGGACAGCCAATCTATGCCCATAATAACCTCCAAGTTGGCCATCGGCAATCCTATCAGATCCACCGAGAACTCACGGCCATCCCACTGAAACGCCACATCGCGATGAACAGTGGTAGCATCACATCTTTCTCCGGTGGCGGTAGTCACCCGCATCGGTGGAGAAAGCGCATCACTGGGCAACTCAAGCCCCACAGCAATCAGGGTAGCAACAAAAGAATGTGTAGCCCCAGAGTCAAACAACACATCAACATCTGATGAACAAATCGTAACAGTACCTCTGACAAGGTTCGGAGCTCGGTCCGACTGCTGACGATCCAGGGTATAAACTCGCCCCATGGAATGTGGCACATCTGATGCCGCGGTAGGTGGAAGGGGAACCATTCGTAGTGGAATTGCCTGAACTGCAGCAGCTCTCGCTGTCGACAATGGACACTCTCTGGAATAGTGGCCCTCCTTGCCACACTGGAAACATATCAACTTGCCGGTAGAACACGGCCCAAAATGAGTCTTCCCGCATCCCGAACACCTGGGAGCAGGAGGTCTCGCTGCACTCCCCTGAGCAGAAGTCCTCTTGAACTGACTCGGCGCCTGCCGAGCTGCCAACTGTTTACCCTTGCCCTTGTTCTCAAACTTCCTGTCTCGCCAAGAAGTGGAACTACCAGCTGCAACCTTCGTCGCCTCAGCAACCTTGGCCTTCTTGGCCTTACTCGAGCTGTAGTAATCTTCAATATCACGACATTGCTGAACCAGTGTCCCAAAATCCCTTGAAGCAGAACCAGCTAGGTAACCAGCAATATCCTCACTAAGTCCCCTGCGAAACTTAGCAGCCAGAAATGTAGGAGTAGGCATCGCCATCCTGAAGTGTGCAAACTTCACCAACTGGTTGAACTTGGCCAGGTACTCGTCCACAGACAACGAGCCCTGAACCAATCTGTCAAACTCTCCCTGCTGCCTCTCCTGAGCGTCATATGGAAAGTACTGACCCAAGAAGAAATCCTCGAACATAGGCCAAGTCATCACATGACCCTGCATCTCGTAGACATGAGAAAGGTTTGTCCACCACTCATGGGCATCGCCCTCCAGCATGTAAGTAGCGAACATCAACTTCTGCGGATCTGTGCACTGCATGACCCGAAATATCTTGTCCAACGCCTGCAACCAACGTGCTGCAGCAACAGGATCAAAGGATCCATCAAAGGCAGGTGGCTTATGCTTACGGAAAGCATTCAGCCGGCGATCGATCTCATCACGATCCTCAACAAAAACAGGGACGGTCTGCATGGCCCCCGTAAGATGACTGCCATCTCCCATCTGACTCTGAGAGTCATCCTGCAGACTGGGTGGAGGTGGCGGCGGTGGCGGCGGTGGAGGTGGTGGCGGTGGAGCATGACCAACATCAGGGCCATTCCTCATCTCCTCCAACATGACTCTAAACATCGTCATGTTCGCCAGACGGTTGGCCTCCAACACGTCCTCAGTGGCCTTCCTGTTCGCCTCTCTGACAGCGTCCAACATTACCTGGTTTGCAATTCTCATGGCCTCCTGGTCAGCTAGTCGGGCCGCCTGCATCTCAGCTAATGCAGCCAGGACAGGATCGGGCCGATCCTCCGAAGTCTTGCGGTTTCTCCCGGGTCTTACCATGACTCTGCACAAGTTACACAAATTATGAGTTGATCAGGCCCACGCAATGTGGTAACATATGCATTATCATAATAATACTCGACGGAGCAAACACACAAAACAGACACAACCAAACATCCTAATCATTGCAATACATACAGGCTTTTCCCTTGAACCATTGCTCTGATACCATAAAATGTAACACCCCGTGTATACTCGGAATATTAACATTACATCGTATTAAGCGGTGCTTAATTAAAAATGCAGAATATTCTATTTCATTTCAATTATGACGTCATCATCAATTACCAACTTGATTACTTAATCAATTTCATAAAATATCGCCCGTATGTAAATTGCAATAAGACATCTACTGAAATACCTCAATATATAGATAAAGTGTGTATCTAAATCACGGCATTACATCAAGTAATCCGGACAATATCCTGATACATTATTACAACTCCAAAAGACTCAAGACATAATCAAGACATAACAATACTATGTGTCATGGACAATCCCCATGCTCACCAAATAAACATAGAAAGCAACCAGTCTCAACGTAAAACTCCATAAACATAACTGAAGCTATAAGCATAAACAGCAT